>NC_066581.1:534116340-534416340 GCF_024323335.1 Lathyrus oleraceus | reverse complement strand
AATTCCATGGATGACAAGTTCTTAGATTTACAAATAGCAGTGCCTTTAGGTTTCCAACTACAGTTTAAACATATGAGGACTTTTACAATAAATTCCTCATTTTGAAAATTCCCCCCCAAAGTTCTCATGTGATTCACGATATGAATAAATATCTTTTGCTTGTCATAAATAGTCTTTTCATGTTTCATTTAGAAGAGTTTATACTTATGGGTCAATGTGTTCAACCTCGGCCTATTTACCTCAAATATTCCTTCATGGGTAACATAGAGAGTGTCCCACATTTCTTTTGCAAAAATCATAATTAGCTTAAAGTTGATTTCTTAATACAAGAAGTTGTGTTAGTATAGTTAAAAATTAGAGATAAAAGCGACAAAAAATGGAAGTGTAAAATGTTAAGGAAATTAAATGACATAAAGTAAATAAAGAGAGTTTAGAAACATTGCAGCATCATTTATAGAGGTTCGACCAATCTCTTTCTCTACTCCTCTCTGCAAAAACGGTTATACCACATCATTATCAGCTCCATGTTTTGCTAGATAGTCATCACAAGCATTCCCCTCTCTAAGAGTATGAAATATTTAAACTCGTTGTTCCCTAGAGAGAAGTTATTTAATGTTATGAAGAATCGCGACATAGTGATTTTAAGCATTTACAAACTCTGAAATAAGCTTGATAGCAAAGTTAGAGTCAAAATAACACACCATATCTTTGATGCCAAGTTCCCATACCATAAGCAAACCATGATATAACACAATTAACTCAACAAGGTGGATGTTGGAATAACCAATATTACCCGCAAAACTGTGAACCCAAGCATTATCAGCATTTCAAATTAATCCATCAAAATTTGAGACTCTAGAATTATCGAGGCTACTGCCATCAACATTCAAAATCATATTACTATCTATGTGTGCATTCCACATGAAGGATGTTAGAATAACCAGTATTACCCTCAAAATTGTGAACCAAATCATTATCAGTATTTTGAACCGATCCACCAAAATCAAGACTCCGAGATTGCCGAGGCTACTACCATCAAATTTCAAAATCATATTACTATATTTGTTTGCATTCCATGTGATCGCTCTTATTTGATGAGACATATTATTGTTCCTATTGGATTAGCCATTTGTGTTGACTGTATTTTAGCAAAATAATAACTTGCAAAAGTGTCAAAGTATTTAAGATTGGTCTAGCTTTCTAAAGTTGTATGAAACTACAAATAGGACACATACTAGGCGTGATGCTTCAGCATGCTGGTATGACATTTGTGCCTTGTGCAACAGGGGCAATAATGTTGTGTTTTGGAGTATGTTCTGCAGAAGACTTGTTAAACATTTTATTGTTATTGATTTAACAATATGCTTAAATGATTTGTTTAACATCTAAATGAAGTTTAATTCAGATTTAGTTGAAGATTTAAATTTGAATTTAAATTAAAACAAATAATATCTTGTTGGAGATATTCAAGGAGCAAATGAAATATCCAACATATTCTACATTAATTCTGGACGAATTCAAAGATATTATCCAAGGAGAAAAGCCCAAAGTTACTTTGTTATATAAGGAAATCAAACTTACATTGGAAAGCTAGCACTCCCTTTGAAGATCTTATAATGTTAGGTTTTATGTCGTGTATTCCATGTTAATGCTCTAATAGGATTAGTGTATGATTTTTATGTACACCTCTATGTTTCAGTAACTTGGAATAAAAGTTTTGTCTAGTTGAGTTGTAATCAACATTGTTATGTACACCTCTATGTTTCAGTAACCTGACATAAAAGGTTTGTCTAATTGAGTTGTAATATTCAACATTATTCCATCTTGTGAAGATTGGAGTTGATCACTAGGGTTTAGTGGTTGCTTACCCTTGTCACTAGTTTTGTGGTAGAGAAGAAAGTGAATAGATTCTCATATTTAGGGAGAGACTCTAAATATAAAGTCATTGGGTAGGGTTAGGAAGAGGCATTGAACAATATATAGTTTGTTGTTGTTTGTAAGTCTAATTGTACTAAACTACTAATAGTGAATTTCTTTTCTTGGGTTGTGGACTCAGTCCCCCAGACATAGGTTTAGTTTCACCAAACTGGGTAAATAATTGATTGTATTATTTATTGCCTTTTTACTTCATCATTTATTACTTGTTAGTGTAGTGGTTCTAGTGTATCCTGTCGGACCTGTTGTTGAAGCATCGAGTTTAACATCTATCCCCTGAGGAGCATAATTTTAGTTGGCATCAGAGAAGGCACCATAGCTTGTTGGGTGAGCTCAATGGAAGATAAATATTTCTCAAATGCAGACAATTAAAGATGGAGGATCAGTAAACAAACCACTTGTTTTTGATGACACAAATTATGATTATTGGAAGGTAATGATGGTGGCTTTTCTCAAATCCTTGGGAAACAAGGCATGGAAAAATGTGATCAAGGGATGGAAACGTCTGATGATTACCTTTAAAGATGGTACAACCAGCCTAAAATCAGAGGTTGATTAGACTGATGCTGAAGATGATGAAGCCCTATGAAAGTCCAATGCATTGAATACGATTTTTAATGGTGTGGAAAAGAACATGTTTATGATGATCAACGCATGTTTATAAGCTAAAGAAGCATGGGAGATTATGAAAATTGCACATGAAGACACATCCAAGGTTCATATATGAAGGTTGCAGCTCCTAACAACATAATTTGAGAACTTGAGAATGAATGGAGATGAAATTGTGAGTGAGTTTCACATCAGATTGCGTGATATTTCAACACATCCTTTGCCTTAGGTGAAAAGATGTCTGAAAAAAAGCTTTCCAGAAAGATTCGCATATCATTATCTAAGAGGTTTTATATGAAAATGACTATTATTGAAGAAGCTAAAGACCTAAGTAGTATAGAGGTTAATGAACTCATTGGTTCCATACAAACCTTTGATATGTCCATCAATGAAAGGTCAAAAAAGAAGAACAAATGTATAACATTTGTATCCAACTTTGAGGAGGGTGGAAGTCAAGATGTCAAAGAAGAGAGTTTGACATATGATATTTCTCTACTTAGGAAAAAGTTAAACAAAAACTTGAAGTATCTGAACAAGAAGTGGAAGACCATTGTCCCATACAAGAGGTTCAACCTCATTTCCCATAACAAATACATGAATAAATTAGAACCCAGTAGTGGGAAGGGAACTCGGTGCTTTGAATGTGAAGGTTATGGACACTTAAGAGCAGAACGTTCAACTTTTCTGAAGAATCAAAAGATGAGGTTAAATGTCATTTTTTCAGAATCTGATGATGAAAGAGAATGATCAAATAAGGGGAAGGATTTCACTGGAAAATATGTTTCTAGCTGTGAGACTGATGAAGAAGGTTTCAATATAAAAGAGCTTGTTAAATCCTTCAGAAAATTACTTATTGAATGGAAGGAATCTTTCTTGAGAGAAGAGACACTGAAGAAGACCATAAGTACTATACTCTTGGAAAAAGATAAGCAATTTCAGATCTGAAAGAAGAAAACACCTGGTTAAAATCCTAATTAGATAATATGTCAAAGTCTATTCGCATGCTGAACAATGGGTCTTACATGTTAGATGAAATATTTGAGGTTGGTAAAATCCCAAAAATATGAAGGGAATAAGGTTTGAACCCAGGTCCATGAACAAGAAGGACAAAACTCAGCCTAAGAATTTTCTTCCTCCTAAGAGCATAAGTGATTTCCAAATTTTGGACCACATGGCCCAGTAACATACAAGTTATAAGTATTCTTATAAAGGGAAGAACAAGAACTCTAACAGAATATGTCATCATTGTGGAATATATGGGTATATAAGGCTCTATTTCTCGATAATGTATGGTGATCCTTAACCCTACAGACAACCAAGATCCAAAAGGAAGGATAAGAAGGTTCAGAGAGTGTGGAAACCCAAGTTTGAAGTCAAGGCCTTCATATATCAAACTTATGATGGAATGTCTTCAATGAATGAATGGGTTTTTGATAGTTGTTGTCCGAAGCATATGACAAGAAAATAGTAATTCCTTGAAGAATTAAAACCATTCTCACAGGGATGTGTAACATTTAAAAGATCAAAGGTATTGGAAGGATAGCTAGGCCAGAATCGCCTTAGCTTAATAATGTGTTACTAGTAGAAAGCTTGGCTGCAAACCTGATTAACATTAGTCAATTATGTGATCAAGGGTTTGAAGTAAGTTTCAACAAGGGAGAATGTGTCATCACCAACAAAGAACATGAATAATTGATAAAGGGTTCAAGACCCAAAGGCAATTGTTATATGTGGAGATCAAAATATACATCCTATGAGACATCCAAGGGTGAGAAAGAGAAACACGCGAACAAAGAAAATGACATGTGCTATAAAGGAAGAATGTATGACATGATACTGGACCATCCTGCTTAATATATGGTATTTGAAAAGGAAATAAAATTGATATATGCAAATACTTACGCGAGTATCAAGTAAGTCGGACAATAGAGAAGTTGATCAACCCTCGTAGAAAAATAGGAATCAGAAGGATAAATAGCACTTGGGTCATTTTCGTAGGTGGAAAAATTCTTCTTAGAAAGCGGGAAAAAGGAAATTTTCGCCCTCCTGAAGTTATTACCAATTCGGGGCTCTATTTCATTAGTTAGTATTTCAAAACTTCTTTGTTCCCTCTCATTTGAAAACATCAATTCCTCTCATTTTCCCTAAACATGACTTCTTCTTACCTACCTTTCAAACCAAAGTGATAGTGGAAAACGCTGAGTATTTTAAACCCACTCATATCACAAACATTCATGGAGTGAAAATGTCTGGAGTCAACCTGAAAGAAAACCCTTCCTAAAAAAAACTAGGGTTTCGAGATTAAAAAATAATGTCATTGATGGGAGGGTGATTAACAACATTGTACATTTCAAAATGATTATGCCTAAAGATAGGTCTTCAATCAAATATAAGTCAACTGACTCAAAGAAAAGGAAAGTCTCTAACCCTATAAGTCTGTATAAGAACAAATCATCCGATAAAATTATAGGGAAAAACCATAAGGATAAAACTAAAACTCCTTAGGCTATGGATACTAGTTGCATCTCTAACATGCAGGTTGATTCACATGTTGAACAAAATGTTAAACTCACAAGATCACCTCAAGAAAAAGTTGATAAAGGTCAAGGAAAGCAAAGGAAATAAGACATTCAAAAAGTAGTTAGTGACGATATTCCAATTTCTCAAATAATGAAGAGGATTTGTAATTATACCAACAAACGACCAAAGGATGATGAATAAGAAATAAAATTTGATGAAGGTCATATGATTGCAATGGTTGTTTCCTCAAAGATCAGAGAGAGAAAAAATGATAACGTTGTTTAAAGAGATATTTCTATGAAGGACTCTGAAAAGAGTTCCAAGAGATCTAAAACAAAGAAGAGCATGACATAAATTACTCCTAAGAAGATTCTCAAGAAGAAACTAGTTATCTATAGTGAATTCGAGTATGATGATGAACCAAATGTCCTGGACATCGTGCCCTCCATTGATAAAAAGATTGGTGGAAAGAAAATTGCTGCTAACATTCCTGATGCTCCTCTTGACAATGTGTCCATTCATACTGAAAGGAATGTAAAATATTGTTGTTGAAAGGGAATTGAATAAGGATACGCTTGGGGGTGAAAACATTAGTGAAATTATTAAATTTCTCAAGGAATATAGTTTAATGAAGATAGTGTCTAACATTGGACCATGCAATGAGAAGTTGAATATGGATTTCATTGTTAATCTCTCTCTTCTTATTGCAATAATGAAATGATTGAAGATTTCAAAAAAAGTGTATGTTCGTGGATGCTATGTAAAGTTATCCCCATAAGTCATCAATTATTATCTAGGAAGAAGTGATTTGACTGGAGCCGATGAAGTTCACTTCCTGGACAATTTTTTTCAAGTCATAACAGTAAACCAAGTGAAAGAATGGCCAAGAAAAGATCATATCTCAAGTGCAAACTGGGTGTGAAATATGTGTGATAAACATGATTGGTGCCTTCAATTGGGCTCCCACCAACCATAACTCTATCATAACTGATGGATTGGATAAATTAATTTATTAGATTGAGACCAAATCTAAAATCAACTTTGGGGAATATGTCTTTGATCAAACTATGAAGCATTCAGACTCATTTGTTGTCAAGCTGCCTATTGTTTTCCCCTGCATGATCACTGGAGTGTATTTTACATTAACATTTAAACATTTTGAAGAATGAAGATGTGAAAACCAAGAAGTCAACCCCTCTGACCTTTGATTACAGATTACTTGAAAGGAAACATGCTAAAGACATCGGGCTAACCAAGAGCTCTGGTTCATCTGTTAGTAGAAGGTCACATGTCTTTTCTATTAGACGACATGCTTAGATCTAAAGGGGGCTGAATAGATCACTAGTTAAAACTTTGACAAAAAATAGTTTTGTAAAATTTATGGCGCACGGAAGCAAGTGAAAGTATCCCGAATCAAAATCGTCTAACCGAACCCACTATCAAAAAGCTCATATATGCGTAATAGTAATCACAGTATGATAATGAACCACAAATTGACCAAACACAATTAATCACAACCAGTTGAATGCAAAACAACAAGTATAGACTACTTCCAATGATAATTCACACAAAATATCAATTGAGACAATTTGTCGAACACCTAGTATGCAATCAATATTGTTTGAAATTTTATGTGGTATTGTTGATCTTAAAACCCAATCACAACGTAAGGAATTATGATCAACTCAACAATACCAATTTCAAAATGTAATCAAAAATATTATCCAAACAAATTGATCGCATGATTGATGAGATCAACAATTTGCAAACTGAAAATAAAAGAGAGATAGATAGATAGATAGAGACATATATATATATATATATATATATATATATATATATATATATATATATATATATATATATATATATAGAGAGAGAGAGAGAGAGAGAGAGAGAGAGAGAGAGAGAGAGAGAGTACACAAGGATTTATTTAGGCAGTTCCCCAATCGACCTCTCTACGGGTACGTATTCCCTCGTTTCGACCTCAAATTGAGATAGTGTAATTAATCTTACTTTGCAAATGTATGTATACAAGAGATATGTAGCAATTCAACCCTACAAACTCTAAGTTTGATGTTGATTCTGACACCTTATCTTCTCTTGATTAAAGCTTGATCAATTAACCCAACAATGCCAATTTGATTCACCGTCTCATGCTACTTCTTTGCAAGAAACCCCTTGTTCTTAAAAGCTTTCACTTGATGTAATCCAAAACACACAATTGTTGAAACCCAAGATTTACCAATGTGATCCACCATGTTACTCCTTTGCAAGAACTACCCGTTCTTCAAAGACTTCACTCAATCAGATCCAGATTACGTAATCTTATCCAAAACCTTCAAACCCTAAATGATCTTGAAGGAAAACCCTAGCTCATATTTCTGATTTTAAACCCTCAAAGATCTCAACCCAATTTACAATACAATCAACCTAAATTGGACGTTATCAACCATAATTCTATATGGCACCCAAACAAATAATGATTATGTGTAGTTTGTTTGTGTGTATGCATAGAATGAGGTTGAAGATGATGAGAATGCTTTGAAGTTATGGTTTCGTATAGGTTTTACTATCTAGAAACCTTTTTAGAAATGATCCATGTATGAAGTATTTATATGCATGCGTGTTTGGAGGCAAAATGAATGCGAAAGATTTGAAAAAATTATGAATTTTTGGAAATTTTAGTTGCATAGGTCATGCGTCGACCTGTGAAAGCCGTGAGCCAACCTGTTTAATGTATGTGTCGACCTGTATAGGTCATGCGTCGACCTGTAAAGGTCATGTGTCGACCTGTAGAGGCGACATATCTAACAAAGCTTACAAGCTTTAAAAATGCAGTATATGATTCGACTTATAAAATGTATGTATCGACACATAGAAAATAATTTCTTCTATGTGTCGACCTGGAACATGTATGTGTCAACCTGTAGGTTAATTTTTCATGAAAATTGTTATTGATGCGTGAAACTTTTTCCAACTTATTTCCAAACGTTTTTATGTTTTCTAATGCTAAGATTCACATTGAGAATCAGAGGATACCATCCAATATACATTAACTCTAAAGTTTTGACATTAATGCTAAACTTATTTCCAAAGCTTACTTATAAAAAGAAAAGAAAAATAGAACAATATTACCCCGCTTATGAATTGATGAAGGATGCAATCTTATGTTATTGAACTTCCAAGGAAAGTTAGAGCAAAAGGATGTAAATAACATGCAACAAATCATATTTAGGCAAGATTTAAGATATCAAGTATCCCCAATTCCCTTAGAATATTGAAAAATGGTTCGGTCGTAAGAGGTTTTGTAAAGATATCCGCAAGTTAATTTTTGCTACCAACATGCTCAAATACGACGTCTCATTTCTCAACATGGTCACGTAGGAAGTGGTGACGAATCTCAATATGCTTAGTACGGGAGTGTGACCCATATTTTTGGTTAGATTAATAGCACTAGTATTATCGCACATAATAGGAATACGTTGTAGTTTAATATCAAAATCAAATAGTTGTTGTTTGAGCCACAAAATTTGAGCACATACTATAAGAAATAATTTTTTTATGACGAAGCTAACACCTCGAACAATAAAAAAATGAGGGTATATGTACCAGGAGCTCCAGGTTTCATTTTTTTATAAAAATAAACAACCATTTACCTCGGTTTTAAGAAAAACGATGGAATAAAGCTATAAGGGAACTCGCTCAGACACCCAGTAATTACATTATATATTTTTTTCAGTTGTTTAGTTAATATTTCTCACTTGGCGCCTTTCTAAGTTTCATTTTTATCATTTTTATTTATTTTTTATTTTTTATTAGTATTTACCTCGACTAAATGGTCCAACCGAGAGATAATATATTTTGCATTAATCAATTTCAAAATACTATTTTAAAATCTTATTTTAATTTTTTATTTGATATGTTCAAACGCATCAGTTATACAAAAAAAGTGACGTTATATATATTTTAATTGAATTCCCAAAATATGGCACTATTGTATTTTTTATATTTTATATTTTTAATTAATATTGTCACGTCGGATTTTATATAAAACCGACGTGACACATATATTGCATGAAATACTTCAAACTAAAATCTTGCTAGTTTCTAACTTTTCATTTACCTATCAACGCTCAAACGTCATTTCGTCACTCTCATTTCGCAGAAAACCTAGGCAATTTTCAAGTTGATATTCATAAAAACTCTTCCAATTGATATTCATAAAACGTCATTTTCGCAACAGGTTTATTCTTCACTGAAACGAGTTATAGATCACTTTATTTTTCACTAATCATTTTGTATAGGGTTTTACGTTAGTTTTTCTTTTGATAATTTTGTTTATATGATTTTCCATTTGTTTTTATTGAAATGTTAGTTAATATAGTTTCTCTTGATCATTTTGAGGTTTATTTAGATAGTCATTTCGTCAACAAATATGATTTTCAACAGGTTTGTTCTTCACTGAAATGAGTTATATATCACCCAAATGAGTTTATATCGTTTTGTTTTTCATTGTTTGTCTCTTGATCATTTTAGTTCTACGTATTTTTATCTTGATAGTCATGGCCAAATCGACAAGCACCTCTCATACAACATTTGCTGCAACATCTGTGGATACAAATCGTAGAAGAAAAACTAGAGGTGCCACGATGTATTACAAGGTGAAAAAAACCCATAAAATCGGTGTTCGCTACCCAGTTACAGTTGATGCTGCAACCAACAGGGTTTATATAAAGTGAGCATTTTGATAGATAGTTGACACGTTGTTGAAGAGGACTTGAAGGACACCATATAGAAAGATTTTCATGTATTTTATGATTTGTTTACAAATATATATGATCATTTATTTTTATTTAATACTAATAACATCTCTATTGTGTAAAAATATGAAGTGTTCATTGTTAGTCCAGATGATAATAATGTGAAAAAGAAGATGCTTACATATTGTGGTGAGTGTTGGAGGGGCTTTAAGACACAACTCACCCATGATTATATTATAGAGAAGATAAAGAAAAACCTCTATATGATGTGTATTCATTTATTGATCAAGATGTTTGGAAGAAATTTGTAGAGTCTCGCATAACTCTTGCCTTCTTGGCAAAAAGCCAAAAAGGAAGGGAAAATTGAGCTAGAAATATTTATCCACATAGATTGTCTCGTTAAGGATATCGAAAACATGAAAAGAAGATGATGGAAGAAAAAAGAAAACAAATGGAGGGAGAGTTGAGAGGTTCTATAAATCTTGATCGCACTCCATCTCTACCATTATGCCACGACAAATGGAAGAGCGCACGTCAAAGAAAAGGCAACGAGTTCACGTAAGATGCTTCGTGCGAAGTGGCGCAAAAGATTGTGAGTAGATAATTTTTTCAACAATATTTATTTTAGCTAAATCAATTTGTTAAATTTGAAATTTCATATGTGTTGTAGGATAATCTGGTTGAACAAATCGAAGTCAGCCTCTTCACTTCACAAGATCGTCATGACATATTGGTAGAAGCGATTGAAACCGAGGAGCATCTTGGGCGTGTTCGTGGTCTTGGAATAGGCATTGGCTTTGTACCATCTAAATCATCTAGAGAGAAAACTCGTAAGAGAAAGATTAAAGAGATTACTGTTGTTAAGTTGGAGAAGGAAATGGAGAAGCAGGATATGAAGTTGGAGGAGGAGAGGAAGAGGTGGAGAGAGGGGCATGATAGAAAGTTGGAGGGGGGGGGGGGTAAGAAGGAGTTCGAGGAGGAGGAGAAGAGGTGGAGGTAGGATTAGGATAGGAAGTTGGAGGATAAGAAGGAGATGTTGTTGTAGACGATGCGAGAGAGTGTCCAGAAGGAGCAGGAGGAGCGAGAGAGGATGACTGAGGAGAAGGTGTCCAAAAAATGTATCCGCAATGTGCTTGGGGTATAAGCTATATGTTGTTGTCATTATTGTTTGCATATTTTAATTTTGGATTGTATTTATGTTGTTTTTATGATGCATAAATTGAATTCTTGGGTTTATTAAGCAACATAAATTCAAATCAGTTGGAAATTTGAGTGAATGAAGTTCAGAAAGTTACGAGTGGTACAAGCGCGAAACAAAGTTTTTCTGCCAACCATGGAAGTATTAAACTCATACCGTCAAAAGTAGATAACATTGAGAGACTAAGAATGATCATTGACAGTATTCCACACCCAGACATAGATATTAAATTAAGTCATGATCCAATTCAGTTATTCGCATTTTCTAGGATTTCTGTCCATGAATTTTTGTCGGGAAATATGTACCTAGACAATTTCGTATTACAAATTTGGTCCTCGTAAGTATAGTTTTTATGTTGATCTCTATTTATGTTGATACGTTCTTTTACTTTAAAATAAAGATTTTTTCTTACAGGTACATCCATGAGTTATGTGTTGAAAGAAAACTTGAAAACAAGTATTGCATCTTAGATCTGGAGCACATTGGTCTTACTCGCGGTTCGACAAAAAACAATATCCTTCTTTACTTAAAAGAGAAGTTGAAAGGGAATATCAAAGATTGTTATTTGGCCCCGTTTACCGCAAGTAAGTATATATTAATTTATCTTTTTATTCATAAATCAATTTTATACATATTAATTATTCTGAATGTTTATGCAGTGATCATTGACAACTAATTGTTATATGTCCTAAGAAAAATACTATATATGTGTTTTGCTCGTTGCACTTTGAACTGCCCGAAGAAGTGGTTAACACTTTGAAAGAGTAAGTGGTATTATTTTTAACTTTATAGTTGAATAGTTTTTATTCATGTTTAATTTTAACCGACATGTGTAAAGCGATAGAAGAGTATAATGCACTCAAACACAATGTACTTGGTAAAAAATTAGTCTATGTTTTCCTAAAAGTAAGTATATTACTTGTAATTTTTGATATTAAATTATTTATGTGTATTAGTGTGATATAAATATATGAAATTATTTGTAGTGGCGAAAACAATCCGACAACCATTTGTGTGGATACTATGTTATGAAATATATGCTCTATATTGTCTCCAGAGACATTACAAATGGATGAACGAAACATAATGTATTAACTTAATCCATATCTTTTAAGTTCATGTTGTTGTTGTTGTTGTTAGCTTATCATAATTTAATTTTTGTTCTAATTATAGGAGTTTAACAACAAAACACGAAGATATGGATAACATCCGATCACGTTGGGTCAACATCTCTATATCTTGTTATGATTCTCTAAAACAATAGTTTTTTTTTTATTTAAATGCAATTTTGGTCCCCCTATTTTGCATTTTTTTAGTTTTGATTCCCCTATTTTAAAAACCACGATTTTCGTCCATTTTTTAAATTTTGTTTTGGATTTTAGTCCCCCGATCAATTTGAAAATAAATTTTAATGATGTGACACTTGTTTGGAGAATAATTAAAAGGCAAAAGATGCATAACCCAAAAAGCAAAAGGGAAGAAATTAATTTTTTGGGGGGACATTTAGACATTGAACTTTTTATTCATCCAATTGAAACTTAAAAGTTAAGAATGCAAAACTTAAAATCTCTCGCACTTCAATCTCAATCTCAATTTATTTTTCCTTGAGAAAACGTTAACCTAATAGATTAACATAATTCATTTTGATGAACTTCAAAGTATAGAAAGATATCTTTTCATTTACAAAATATATTTTATTTCTAGTGAGCTACAACCATCGAAAAACAGTCAAAATAATAGAGCTATCTTAATATCATGTCTAATCCAATCATATAAATTGTCAATTTACAAAATAGTATACCTAAAAAGCTAATAGATTTTTAAAAACAAGTAGCAAGTTGTTCTTGTATTTTGGAGTTAGTAACTAATTTTTGTATTGAAAATAAAATACTTAAAAAGAGCTAAACAATAATGAGTTTTAAAGAAAATGTGAGTATATAATAAACTACAATTAGCGATGAGCTTGGACCATTGAAATTGGTACTACCTCTTAAGCCTTGCAATGTGTGCCTAGAATTTATGAAATGGTCCATCAATAATTAACTTTGCTATAAAACATGGTTCTCTAAAAATGCTAGAGAATCAAAAGTTATGACTATGCAAATTAGGTTAACGGTGGTTATTTTTATTCAACAAGTACAAGTGACAAAATAAAATTGATTTTTTTTTAAATTTAATTATATTTATTATTACTTTATTTTATCTCATTAATAGATCTATTATTATTTCAATTCAAACCGTTTTATTCTCTTTTAATATTTTTTACATAAAATTAATAATATATCTAAAACTTTTCCATGTGTATAGCTTATATTTTTTATTTTTATATTTATCAATTTTTAGGAGTGACATTTAATAATTGAAGCATAATCAAATTTATATATAAAAATTAAAATTACTTAAATTTGAAATATATAAGTTAGTTCTATAAATTACCTAAAATATTGGAACAAAACTATAATTTATTTTTTGATTAAGGTTAACTACATGATCATTAAATGGAATTTATGAGCATTTAATTTATCTTTTTGTTAGAAAAATAAAATCAGTAAGAAAACCACATTTTTAGTGAAAAATGTGGGAAATCACATGTTTGAATTCACTTCCCAACAAATTCAATATTTTTCATGACCAAAATTCTCAACATTTTTAAGAAGTCTTTCTTTCTTTTTATTTATATAGATAGTAATATTTTATTGTTTCTGATTTTACGCCGGAAGGAATCAAAATTCAAAAATTGAAAAGCCAAGAGTCTCATTTAAATAATCCTTTTATAAAAAAATAATATTTATTTGCCTATTAAACGCTTAATAATAATATTGTACATGAAGACAAATTTAATATTAATTATAATATAATTTTTTGAATTACTAGTGGACTTGGCTAGTGGAATAGAAGAGATACCAAAGATTGCGGTAACGTATAATACTAGCGATCCTCTTAATGCCAACAAATCCACTAATATCAATTTACATTTATATTTATTTTTTAATAAATATTTCTTATTCATCAGTTTAACAAATCCATATTTTTAATGAAAAGAATCCATTTTGAATATCATTTTAGTAATCCAAAATAAGAAATTAATTTTTATATAATAATATTTCTTAAAGTAAAATTTAAAATTTAAAACTACTTACTATTTAAAAAAATATTCTACTCTATTCAAGTGCAAAGTTGATTCATGTATTCTTAATATATTTTAAATAAATTTCTATAACATTAATTGTTCTTAATTTGATTTTTCTTTTCTAACCACTTACCGTCACTTGAGTATTTAACTAATTTTGAAAAATTAATATAAATGAAATGTAAAAAATATTATTATTATTTTAATTATTAATTTATAAATATTAATAATTTATTTACATTAATAAATAATAAAAAATAAATACAAAATTACCTTCAAAAATTAAATTTTAAATCAATCATTTAATTCAGTTAACACATAAAATTGAGCTAATATATCCATCAAAACCATTTTTTTAAAAAATATTTTATATTAAGACATTTATTTGAAACCGTCCTATAAATTTAAAGTTTAACATAAAATTTATTAAAATCATACTTAAATTAAAATGCAGGATAAATTTTTTTTTAATATATAAATTAAATTAAAAAATATTTTTAAATAGGATTATTATGAAATAAACTTTTTACTATCTGTTTTTTTTTTCATCTTTCAAAAAGTTTGTTATAAAATGTTATCTATCAGTAGTATCTAATATATGAGATGGAGTTTTTTTTGGAGTTTTTTTTTTCAGAATCAATGTACCTATCATATCAAGTACACATAAATAAATAAATAAATAAATAAATAAATAAATAACAAACCTTCAGAAAAAAATATATAATAAAAAATAAAAAATAAAAAAAATAATTGTTGAAATTGTGTGCACTCTATAAATCGGCTATAAAAGTGTGAAAAACTAAAGGTAAAGAAAACCCAAAACGAAGCTGAAGAAAACAGTAAGAAAAGAAAGAAGAAAAAGGGTCTGATAGTCCTTTCTTTGCACTTCAACAACATCAAATCTTCAACATTGCATTCTTTCTTCAAGTAACCCAACAAATCTTGTTCCCTTTTCTCTTTTCTATTTTTACAATATATAAAAAAGATTATAATCTTTTTACATTTTTCTTATTTTCATTATTGTTAAATGTGTGTATATATATATATTTCAGATGAATAGAGATTAACTTGAAGAGGAAAAAAAGATGAGGAATTATGAAGCAATAAAGAGTTTTGAAGAGAATGAAAATGATGAAGATTTGGAAATTGGAAAACAAGAACAACAACATGATGATAACAATGGTAGTGACCAGATCTCTGATTCAGCAACGACGAAACTGAAGAACAAGATTATGAACAAGATTGTTGTTGATGAATGTTCTTCATCTTCATCCATCAAATCTCAGCGTTTGCTTTCTCTCGATGTTTTTCGCGGCCTCACCGTTGCGGTAATCTCTCTCCACCTTTCTTAATTACTCAGTTAATTTTTAGGATTAAGCAAACGACGTCGTTTCGTTCTCAAGTTTCTTCTTCTTTCCTTTCTTAGATTTTGGATTTGGTTGTGTTTTGGTGTTTGTATTAATATTAATATTAATATTAATATTGTTACTAATATTCAATATTTATGAACAATTTTTAGTTAATTTTTTAGGGTTAAAGAGAGAGATATTTTTTGGGGTTAGATTTTGATACTATACCCAATTTGTTAGTTGAAGAATCCAAAGAGTTGCACGTGTTAAAGTAATGTTGCTTTAATTTAAAGTTAACAAGAATTATTTTCGTGTTAAATTGTTTTAATTAATAAGATTACTTTGTTAGTATTACTTAATTGGTGAATTGTCCATTTAAATAGCATTACGGCTACTAATTTGACCCTTTCTTATTGAATATTATTTTATTATATTTTATATAATCAGTTCAATTAATAGTTATGGAGAGATATTGCTGGTTCTATTTATTTATATTTAAAGGTGAAAATGAAAAAAAATTGAGAATTCTTAAAATATTGTTATGTTTTGTTGTATGTATGATATATTTTAATTTAATATATATATATATATATATATATATATATATATATATATATATATATATATATATATATATATATATATATATATATATATATATATAATGATAATCATGTTATTTAGTTGGTTCAATGATAAATTTGGTTAGAAAAAATTGATTAAAAGTAATATTAGTTCATTTTTATCTTAAAAGTTTATGAAATGCTAATGTTTGTTAAATTTCTAATTCTAGTAAGATATTTTTTTTTTCTATTTTTATATAGTTTTTTGACCTATAATAACTTTATGTACTGATTATTATATTCACTCATCTGCATAGCCGTTCATTTTAATAGAATATATGACTCATTAGATAGAATTTCACAATATTCTCTTATTTTTTTAATATATATATGTAAATATCTTCTTAGAGAAAATAATAATATATTTCCTTGTTTTTCTTTTATAATTTGACCATTGATTAGAATTTAAATTATATACTATCTCTGTTTACATGGTCAAAAGAATAATTATTTTTCTATTTGAGTCTATTTTCTTTTTATATATTTTCTCTAGAGTAATTTTAAGAATAATAATTATAATTTTTAATCATTTATGAGTCATATAGGAATAAATTAATAACATATATCTTGATATGATATAAAGTGGAGAATATTTATCAATCCAAGACATTAAAGTATTTACGTGTCTTGTGAACGTATCTTATTTTTAAATGACTAATATAGGTAGTTTTAATTTTTGCACCCCCACTAGCCACAAAAAATTATTGTAAATGATGTATTAAATTAAATAAATAAATTTGAAGAGTTATTATAAATTAGGTTTTAAATAGAAACATCATAATCAAAAAAAGGTGTGATGATAAAGTATGGTTGGTTGGTTAGATGTAATTTGCCTAACCGACTCCTCAATCACCACTATGTTGCTTTATCAATGGGAGATGACTTTGAAACGCAATGCTTGTGTGATTTGCTTTTCTAACTAGCAATCTTCATGTGATCATTTTTACATGTCATAACAATTTACATGCACATCAAATTTTAGTTTAATTGTCCGCGTAAAAAATTTTACATGGTTAACAAATCACATTTACTCGTGTAACCTATGTGGCACAGACTAAAAAAATGTGTTTCTGTCGGTGTCTGAAATTGACACTGACACTTATATTTATGTTTAATTTTTATTTTTTTAAATTATTACTAATGTCAGTAGTGTCATGTTTCTGACATTCGTGCTACATAGATGTGGCTTCAAAAGAAGATATAATCATGGGATTGTATTTAGGCATTGAATTTGTTTAGGTGTTCCTAATAAATAATAGAATGTTTGGGGATGTTCACATGGGATTGTACAATTTTGCTTCTTTGCTTCTTCAACAATTCACATGATACATAAGTCAATCATGTTTATAGTTTGAAAACGACAATTTTAGTTAGGAAGTTGTTGTCTTGTGGTTCATATATTGTCTTGATGTAATTAATGAATATATGATGAAATAGAAGATGTTTCGCCTTAAAGATTAGTTTGTCTCTGCTCAGCTACCAATTGAGCTGGCTTAACGGGAAAATGTTAGTTTGTGCTAATAATGAATTTATGAAACTTAATGCAGCTTATGATTTTGGTGGATGATGCTGGCGGACTCATTCCAGCACTCAATCATTCTCCATGGAATGGATTAACAATAGCAGATTTTGTAATGCCATTTTTTCTATTTATTGTTGGTGTTTCACTAGCATTCACATACAAGGTATTTTACTTGAATAGAACCAGAATTTGTATTGAAACTTTTTCGATAAGTTGTTCATTTATTAACCTAACTAATCTGTTTCTCTAACAGAAACCGTCTTGCAAAGTTGATGCAACCAGCAAGTCGATTTTACGGGCACTTAAGCTTCTTGCGTTAGGCATTTTTCTTCAAGGTGCCAACTGAACCCTTGTCTTTGTTTTCTTTGCAATTTTCAATAACGGTTTGTTCAATTTGCGCTACGCTACAATGTTGTAGTGTTGTCATGGTCGCTATTTTCAACAGCTTGTACTAAGTCGCGTTGCGCTCTAGCTGCTATTCGTTAACTCTATGTTATGTATATGCCGGATATTGAGAACTCGCGTTGTGTCGTTTGCAGGAGGTTATGTTCATCGTGTAAATGATTTGTCATTCGGAGTGGATTTGAAGCAGATACGATGGATGGGGGTACTGCAGGTATGAATTGAACTTTTGTTCGAGTTGCACAACCGATCAATAAGTTGTAGAACATGTTAAAAAATACATGTAAAGTTATGATCATTACATAATCATTTACTTAATTTGGATGCCAGAGAATTGCGGTAGCATATTTGATTACAGCTCTCTGTGAAATTTGGCTAAAGCGTGAAGATATCGTTAATTGCGGATCAACCCTTTTGAGAAAGTATCGATATCAATGGTAAACTTGATTTTCACACAAGAGTTTAAGCTTATACTTAAGGATTTATATGATAAAAACTTAACTTGTGTCTCAAGTCATGTTTTTTTTCTTCCGATCTTTGTCGTGCCGTTGTTAACCTGTTTGATTGAAACAGGGCTTTGGCTTTGTTTCTATCTGTCATTTATCTTTGCTTGCTGTATGGGATGTACGTTCCTGATTGGGAGTATGAAGTTCCAACGGAGCCTTCTAAAGCACCTTCGATATTTTCTGTGAGTGTTCATGTCGAATGCTTTTTCTTGTCGCTTTTTCTGATATTGGTTGAACATATGATTTATGTATATTTATCTACGCCTGCGATAGGTTAAATGTGGAGTGAGGGGTGACACTGGACCGGCCTGCAATGTTGTTGGAATGATCGATCGTAACTTATTGGGTATACATCATCTCTACCGGAGACCGATATATGCGCGGATGCCTGTACGTTCCTCTATGTTCTAAGATATTTTTTGATTTTTACACTGAAAAAATGTATCGAAGTTAAAACTCTTTTTCGAAATGATACCTAATTTGTTTGTTTCGACTTTATTCGAATTTCAATAGGAATGTAGTATCAATTCTCCTGACTATGGACCATTGCCTCCTGATGCTCCTTCTTGGTGTCAAGCTCCTTTCGATCCCGAAGGACTCTTAAGGTGATTTTCCACTATCTCCAATTGACAACACGACCGAGCTTTTCGTTTTCGTCTCTAACTTTATGTCTACTTGGAATTATAGTTCAGTGATGGCTATTGTTACCTGCTTGATTGGCTTGCATTATGGTCACATTATTCTCCATTTTAAGGTAACTCCTAACACTTTTCTATTGTATCAACTTCTTTGTGAAACACATACACCAGACACGATACGATACTGACAATCAACACATGTAAGAAAATGAATTGATTGAGTGTAGTAATACGTGTCAATGTCATGCCAGTGTCGGATATCGGCACATGTTAGACACCTAACACACTTTTGGTTTGAATGTAGTCATATTTGTCAATGTTATGTCAGTGTCAGATACAGACACATGATAGACACCGGACACACTTTTAATATGAAGTATCCGTGCTACATTTCTATTCTAGTTATGAGTATTAATGTTGTTTCCTCCTTGTTACATGCAGGATCATAGAATTAGAATCATATACTGGATGATTCCAACCTCTTGTCTTGTAGTTTCTGGTCTTGTCTTGGATTTATTTGGTAACCATTCTCTCTTAACTCTATTTGTTTGTCTAATATAAATTATAATGTGTCAATTAATTTATATTCTTTGTAGTATTAATTAATTAACATAAGCTCTTGTGTTACAGGAATGCATGTAAATAAAGTTCTCTACTCATTGAGTTATACTTGTCTCACTGCTGGTGCTTCTGGCATCCTCTTTGTTGGAATATACCTGATGGTTAGTCGTTAAATTTAGCGTCGGTTTAAGTTGATCTATTCGAGCTTATCTACTGACACAAAAACTTCTGAGATAATACTTGTTGGAATTAAATTCTTTCTTCTTCCTTGAAGGTTGATGTATGTGGCTATAGTCGCATGACTTCGATTTTGGAATGGATGGGGATGCATGCATTAATGATATATGTCCTAGCAGCTTGCAACATTTTCCCAATTTTCATCCAAGGATTTTATTGGGGAAATCCTCATAATAACCTTGTAATTTCTATGTCCTACTTTACAATAATTTAATAGTTTTTAGTAATGCTTTAAAAACCGAACCAGACAGATCAAACAGGTTGAACCATGATCAAACTATCGTTCGTTCAACCACGGTATCATCCTCGTTCAAGTCGTTTAACACAATTGAACCATGACTCAGATGTTGTTTGTTTTGCTGGTCTAATGTCTGGTTCGGTTTTTAAAACATTTTTGTAACTATAGGATATGATTTGCTATTATGACAATTCTACATGCTTCACTATCTAATAATGTTATATGATTGCAAAATTTCTTGTCACAGCTAAAGTTAATTGGAGTTGGAACATGAAGGGGGAGCAAATATTGCTAGTGGACAAGAAAATTATTGTGTTGTTAAATGGTGAGACATTTTTTGTTACACCTATGTCTTAGAGTAACGAGGAGGACCAAGCAATGTTTGTGGATTTTTGAGACAAATTCTGAGCTGGTCTTTTTGTTCAAGAACATGAACATGAATAATGTTTCTCTGATCTATTGATAAAGTCACCTACATGGATGATGCATGATGTATTTTGGAGAAGATACATTTCTTCATGGCATAGCCTTTTTTTAATTTTTATATATAGAAAAAAATGAGCAGCTTTTGTTTATAGTATATGACTGCTAAATATTTTGTACTTTGTATCCTTGAAATGGTAGATTTCAAGATGAGATATCAATGTACAACTTTTTTTTATATTTATTATTATTAGCTTAGAAATGTCAATTTCTTGATGCAATAAGATTGAATATATTAAGTGCAACAAATATATCAAATAAATAAAGAGATCAACATACGATAAAAACAACTTATTCTACTGAATTAGATATGTGGATCAATTTTTGTTATAATTTTTTATCAAAATGATTATGTTTCTATTTAAATTATTAATTTTGAGATCTTTCTAAATAATTTTTTTATAATCTTTTTAGGTCTCCGCTCCTTTATTAGTTTGTCTTCTCTCTATTTGATCTATCCTCTTTATTGTAGATCGGTCTTTTCTTTACATGTCCAAACCATCTAAGTTTATTTTTTATCATCTTCTCCACTATAAGCGCTACTTTGATATTTTGTGATATTTTTATTTCTAATTTTATCCATACTAGTTTTACCACACATCTAGAGCAACATCTTCATTTCAACTACACTTATTTTATTCTCGTGTCGATTCTTACATGCTTAACATTCTGGCTCGTACAAAATCGCAGGTTTTAGTGCAGTCGATAAGACTTTCCCTTAACTTGAGCGGTACTTATGCATCACATAAAACATTTGATGCCCTTCTCCGTTTCACCATCCAGTTTGAATTCGATGATTTACATCTCCTTCTATTTCTCTATCATTTTATATTAAACACGCAAGATATTTAAACTGTATGACTTGAGGGATTGGTCTTCAACTTTCACCTCTAAGTTAGAAACGCTTCTTATTTTGTTAAACTTACGTTTCATATACTCCATCTTACTTCTGTTTAGACGAAAATAATGTGTTTCTAAAGTTCATCTCCAAGTTTCCGACCTCTCATTTAAATCCTTCTTCGACTCTCTAAAAAAAACGCAAAAAGCATGTATCTTGGATGTGTTCTGTGAGTACATCTAAAATTAAGGTAAAAAGGTAGAACCTTATGGTTGAAGATGCAAATTTGTTATAATGGAAAATCGTCATTCTCTCCATCCCGTATCTGCACACTAGTTGATACATATCTTGGATAATTCGAATATATACAATCATAAACATTTTCTTCTCTCGAGCTTTTCACAAAATCTCTGTAGGCGTTTTATCATATGCCTTCTCCAAATTAATAAAAATTAAGGACATGTCATGTTGTTCCATCTGATATGCTCCATCATAGATTATTGTTTCCATGGTCGATCTTTCACGCATAAAATCAAATTGATTCTCAGTGATTTATATAACTCGTAAGCTTAATCCCTATGCACAATTTTATATACCCTCTTATTCTTATAGATTGGAACTAATATATTTCTTTTTATTCATCCATCTTGTGTTTTGACCTCATAATTTTATTAAAGAATTTGAGATCCGTAAATTATCTATAAATATTTTTTTATTTTAATTTTATACAAGTCTACATTACAATTTTTTTATCTAATAGTTTAATGATTAGAATTTGACCCCTCAAAAATAAATAAGTGAAATATCCCTATATAAATTATGCTTTAAAGATTCGGACCATATCTCTACGATCCTATATTTTTATACAATTATCAATTAAGATGAATTACCCAACATGTTTAAACGAAATTGTACATTAAATATAAATATGATAGGAAAGAAAGTATCATGCATGAAAAAAAGTATCATTAAATATAAAAGATGATCATGTACATATAACTGATGAAAAAAAGTATCATTAAATATAAAAGATGATCATGTACATATAAGTATTGAATAATTTATTCTAAGCAACATTTCGTTCATATTTTATTTTTGTAAAAAATGTATTAAATATAGGCAGTTACATAGTCTTCTCCATTTGCAATTTTTTTTATCCTCCTTAACTATCAATAAGAATCTTCAACCAAATGTAATTCTTCATAATAAAGAAAGTATTATCAGGTATATTACTTTACAATAAAAAATCCTTTAAAAAAACAATTATTTACTCATTCATTCTACTCGGAACTCATAAAGCAAAAGATAAGGTAGGCATGTGTAGCACAAATTTTGTGTGAACTAGGAATCAAATCCTTATGGGCTATCATGCGGACAAAAAATACATTTTGTTGGTTGCAAGTGACAAATAACAAATCCTCATGGGCTTTCTTATGGTTCAAAAGTGCTTTAAGTGGTTGGCCTATATTTTCCAAATCCCTATCTTAATGAAATGAAAGGGATAGAGGGAAATGTACAATAATGTCTGTCTCTATTCATAATGCCAAGGGATGATTTTTCCCTTCCATATGTTATTTTGAAATAATAAATTGTGACATAGTACATGTTATGTGTTTATGAGGAAGCAACACATTGAAAGTGATTTTTATTTAATGAGATGCTGACATTTTTGAGGTTTCAAGTGGCTTAGCTCGAGCTTCTTGACTTAAACCATGCAAAGCAATATCTTGAGTTCCTGAAATATATATGATATACATATACTTAACAAAATTGTATTCAGTGAATAGTTAACATGTTGTGACACTTCTATATATTCATAATATCTACTGAATATAATTAACCATATATTTGAATTTTTAACCATTCAAGTTGATATCACTATTTGAGGTTAAACTTGTGTCAATATAACACAACTCTTGCCACAAAGCAGACTTGTCAAATTCTAATCAACTGCAAAATGAGTAAGTCAATCAATCCATATGTTGCATAAACTAAATTAAAACAAAAATGGGTATGTAGTTGATACAATTGGTAATATTGATGTAGTTCTTATCATTGCTCAAGCCTCGAAAACCACAAAAATTTGCAACAGAATTCTATGAAAGATCAACCAAGTTTGGTGAATTGGTTAAACTCATTCGTCTGCAGCTGTGGAGGAGTGGTGAGGAAAAGTGGCCCACACATCTTCCCATGTCCTCTGGCCTTCAGATACTTCCCTGATAACAGAGGCAGCATTTTCCACATCAACACGCACTTGATCCTTGCTGTCTCTTTCCCGAATAGTCACCGACGTTGTTGAATCCACGGTGACAGCAAAGGGAACACCAAGTTCATCTGTTCTTGCATACCGTTTTCCTATTGATGTACCTAATAACATTTTTACAAGACACAAACAAAAATGTAAGGTTAACATGCAAGAAACGTTGACAATTTCAGAACAAGTTTAAGCCAATTAATATAGATATCATCAAGAAAAAACACTTGAATATGAGAGCTGAATGATCAAACTTGCACTTTGCCAAAAAAAATGCCTATTTCATAGAAAATACTCCTCGTACAACTTCTTCCCAACCAAGAAGTTATCTTCCAGGTAAATCATCCTTGGTAGAAGCATTAAGTTTCAGAGACTTACAAGGTTAATGTTCTCATGTGATAGAGCGCCTAGACTATAATGAATTATCCAACATTAGAACAATGATCAAGGAGTAGAAAATCAATGTTTGTGCCAACATAACAACTAACAATAGATATTATCTTGGTAATTATGACATACTGCCTAATGAACAAAAGATCCAATTACTGATTAGATTATTCATTTCCAAGGAGGTGCATGACTGCAACAGTTTTAACTTTTAAGAGCCAACCGTCTATAAGGCTAAGATTAATTTACATTAAGGATAATATTAAAAGAAAAAGTTTAATTTACATTAATTTGTATCCTTTTATATATTAAATATTAATAGTATTTCAAATTTACTTATGAATGCAATTTTATATATTTCCTTTAGACATAAGATAAAATTGCAATACGCAATTCATATTTATGCATCAAATTATAAATTTATTTTGCCAAGTATAAATTTATTTTATGATAACGTATAAATGACTAAACACAAAATTATGTTGTCCTTCAAATGTGTATGTATGCCTCAATAAAAATCTTGTAAAAACCGAACCAACCAAACCAATCCAAACCGCATTAGTTTGTTTTGGCTCGGTTTTATTTCTAAAAGGAACCGAACCAAACCGCACGATTTTTCTCTTAGCGGTTCGGATGACTTAGCGTAAAAACTTCCTAAACCGCACTGCAAACACCCCTACAACTGTTAACAAGAAATATAGCCAATTGACAATTACAAAACTAGTAGTACTGCCTTTAAGATGGTATCCTGATCCTCATCTCCCATTTGTAATTTGGAGAAATCAAACAATGTTTTGAATGTTGGGCGTGTGCCACATACTTTTTCAGTGATTAGCTTTAGAGGTTTTGAAGGAATTGTAAGGCAACATTTTGAAGAAAATGGTCAAAGTAAAGTATCTCTTTAAAGTTTTAGTTGGACCAAAGAAAATTTCAATAAGTTTATGCAATTTTCTTCTATGTCCTTTTAAGACTTGAAAGAATTTTCCACACTTTCTCTATTGGTGTGTTTTCTTCTTTCCATTGTTGTTTTGTTCTTCCTATTTCAGTATGAAAGATCTCTAGTCCTCTAAATTCCACAATGTTTCCTTCTTTTGATCTTAAATAAATAAATTCTTTTTAACATTCATTCATGCAATCACCCCAGCCCAAACCTCTAAATTTCTATTTACCATTAGCCTGCAGGTATATTTTACATGTTAATGAGAGCTTCAATTTTAACAACATACCTGTAATGTCAATCTTATGCGAAATTCCAGCAACAGTCAAAGACTTGGAAATTAATTTGGCAACCTCTTCATACTTCTGATTTTGAACTAGAGGGAAAACTGTGCACTTAATAGGAGCCACAAGTGCAGGAAAGCGAAATACATTTAACTGTTCATCCCCGGCTTTACTCGCTCTCGTATAGAAAGCGTGCTCAAATAGGCAATATATTATCCGTCCAATCCCAAAGGATGGTTCAATTACAGATGGTGTGAAAACTCTCTGATGCTCTTTCTTTATCTCCTTGTGAATTGTCACCATATTCTTGTTAATAGATACAGTTTTCCCAAGTGTACACACTTCAAACTCAACCTCACCTTTTGATTCCAGCGCAGCCTTCAAATCCAATGCTTCTTTCTCATTCATTGCCTATCAGAGAAGATTACATCTCTCAAAATGTAATGCAGATAGGTATTTGCAGAGAGTCATGGTACTAAATAACAAAATAGTTACATCACGAATTACCTCAAGTGCTTCAACCACCTTCTTCTGATTACCTTTGAAAGCCAGGCCCAATTCTTTCTTTATGGGAGTTATAACTAATTTCTGAAATAATTCACACCCCAAGTCAATTAAAAAGAACAAACACTTCTTATAGCTGCATTAAAAGTTGGCAATAAATAAACACCATCCGCATTAAACAGTACCTCCACTTCCTTAGGTTCTGAAAATTTTTCATGAGCCACCAGTGCAACGCCACTTTTCTCCTGTAGTATTGAATATAAAAGCATTATGAGAAATACAGTCCACCACACAGGAAAAAAAATGATATTCCTTAGTTGCTTTTATATTATAAAAAATATATTTTACCCCCTTCAAGTACATTTTGGACCCTCTTTTTTTTTCTCTCTCCACTCATCTTCTTATTCTCTATCTCTCTCTTAATCTCACTCTCTCTTCATTATAGAATCATGTTGCTTTGAAGAGAGACAAAAATAGAGTTAGGAGAGGAATGGAGATTAAAAGGGGAGGAGGATCCAAACCCCTTGTATAGCCAATTATCCATTCCCCAACTTACTCCCCTTATATTTTGTATTATTATTTAACCAACATGTAATTTGGTTTTACATGTAGTTTTCAGTTAAATGAAATGCAAGCTAAGCTGCAGACCTTGAAAAACTAACTTCAAGCAGTTTAAGTGGTAAATAGAAACCAGGGGCAGTTATGTGATAAATAAAAAAACTATATAGTGGTGACAAGGTCCTTGCTGTGCACATGCCCTATTCCTCAAGGTAGCAAAGGTATTGACACATCAAGGTTCATGAGTCCTAACATACGAAAACCAATTTGAATTATACTTCCAAAAAAGTTTAACCATTAGAATCACGTTGTCTTGGTTTATTAAAGTTTATCATAAAGCAGTCAGTAAATAAGAGCAATTACCGAGTGGGCACGCAAATCATATGCAGATCTATCGGCAATGCCAACACACTCAATCCAACCATAGGAACACTCAATCTCAGCATCCCAACAGTCAGCGGCATAATGGGCCATCTCATTGGCAAGATGCTGCCTGAATCTCAAACGGTCTTTGTCTATACCGAGATGCGTCAAGAAGAGATATACTCTCCCAATGAAATAACCAAGGGTCTCATTATTGACAATACCCTGATAAAAAATGAAACTAATCATACCATGTGGTGTATTAAAGAATAGATAACAATTTTAGGGGTGAAAAGAGCATTCACTACTGCACTGTTATTGGAGCTAACCTTTGAAACAGCTTCACCGAGACGTATTCTCTTTGCAGACTGACCAGACATCTGTTCCTCCCTCGGGAACATGAAAAACTCTAAGTCAGCAACTTCGGTATACTTAGGATGAGACTTGTCTTCAGGGTCAACAAAGTGCTCAATTTCGGCCAAGGTGAATTCACGGACTCTGAGAAGACCTTGACGGGGAGATATCTGTAGAAAGATACAGAAACCAAACTAAATCCCAATTCCACAAATACCGTACACAAGTTCAAGCAAAACCCACAAACCTCATTTCTAAAAGCCTGTCCAATTTGTGCAGCAGCAAAGGGTAGCTTGTTTCCATTATAATAGTACAAGTCCTTGAAATTAACAAATATGCCTTGCGCAGTTTCTGGCCGCATAAACCTGCCATTTGTAAAAGGAGTTAAATGCTTCCCATGATAATCAAATTTTGAATACATCAAGTGAAAGAGCGATGGAATAGAGCGTTGTAAGTGATTGCACCAAGTAAAATTCACATTACAAAAGACATGGGAATCTTTTACATATTTATTATTGCAAACGCTACTAATGATTGTTATGTACTACTCTGGACTTAAATATAAGCAAAAGTCAAAATGTAATTGGTCCAAATTTAAATCAAATATGCTTTGATTTTTATATTTAAATCTGGGAACAGTGACGCCTATGTCTTATTTACTAGAATAATAGTTAAGTGGACTAGACCTTATGTAATCATTTACAACACTCTAATATATGCCTATATAACTCTAGGGACATATGGGCTCTATACAATAGGGGGAGGGCCTTTTATTTTGAGCTTTTAGTGTCTCTGTCTAAGAGCATTTATATTATTTTGTATCTTGATAACATGGTTTGGATTTGGACAGGAGTCTACGCTAGCCCCGTGCCATCCATCTGGGAACAGCGAACTTTTTTTCCAAATTTCAGATGATAGGACATTTCTTCCAATTGGCACAGAAAAATAAAGCAACCCATGAAATTTTAATTTCTTGTGGCATGTGGACTCTTATGTGCTAAAAACAAATTTAATTTTGACATGTAGCAAAGGTTTTGGTTTTGCCAAGTACACACATTTTAATTCCTTCACGTGGGTTCTTTGGTGTATTAGAAGCAAATTCATATTTTGAGAAGTCTAGCACGGGATCAACACTACCTTGTGCCACAGATCTTGGCTTGGGTAAAGCACAAACACTAGGCTTTGCTTCAAGCGATCAAGCTGTACTAGGAGTCCGATTTAAAAAATGAAATTTGCTATTTGGACTCCCTTGCAAGGAGTTAATTCTGTGAGGGAAGCAAAGCACACCTATCATCTTTAAACCGATTAGATAGAGCTCATAAGGAATTTCATGGCTAAGAATTTGCATTTTGAACTTCATCGCATCTTTTTGAAGGGTAACTGGTGTGTGGACGTCTTTCTAAGTTGGAACCAGGACAACTCACCAGTGGTCTTCTACTAGAGGATGGTATGGGGTCGGTTGTGCTTCTAAGGAATAAATCCTCTTGCTTTGGGTTTATAACAAAAATAATAACAACAACAACAATAATAATAATAATAATAATAATAATAATAATAATAATAATAATAATAATCACATATAATCATAATAATAAAGACAAACAACAAAGAAGAAAAAAGAGGTTTGAAATGACGAACCCAGAAGCTAAGCCAGATGGACCAATTGAAGTTTGAAACATCAAATTGAAAGGGTAAGGATCAGACAGTGGATTCTTGGTTTCAGGAGCTGTGATACCATATTCCTTAATCTTAGCACCAAGTTCTTGAGATGAGAAATCGTCCAGCATGGCAAGCACGTGTTTGAGCTCTGCAGCTTTGTCTGATGACAATGTGAGATCCTTTTGAAGCTTCTCATTGCAGTAGTCCTTGAGCAAGTGATCAGCACGGTAGCATGTTCCAGTTTTCTCGTCCTTAACCATGAGATCAGTGAACTTCTCCACATGGCCAGAAGCTTTCAGAACAACCTCTGGCGTCACACATGGACAATCAACCTCAAGCATGTTTTCCTCCAAAACAAAATGCTACATGCAACACAACAATAATTACACAATTAGAATTGAATAAACAGCTTACATAAGCTTTTAAACACAAGTGTTTATCGTAAAAGTGTTACTGTATAAGTTTATAAAAATATATTGGAGAAGGAGAAATTTTTATTAATTAAAGTGACACTCATGGCCATTTTCCAACCATCCCTGAGAGAATTTGAACTCAATACCTTGAAATTACAAGATAAACACTTAGCACCTCAAGTATTTATGTATAAGCTATTTCCATAACTAAAGATAAAATCAAATCAAATAGTTTTCCTCTGAGCTATAAGCTATCTCCGTAAACTATCTAGAGAGCTTAAGAAATATTCTAAAAACAGCTATGGACATACTGGTAAGGCTCATTTGGATAAACAACTAAATAAACCACATAAAGCATAAGTACTTCCATATAAGCTATTTCTATAAAAAAAATACATAGTGAAATTATTTTCATATAAACTATAACCTATTTTTACAAGCTTACGGAAATAAAATGAAAACAAATAATTAACATGTCTAAGTTGTTTTCCCTAAGTTACCCCTAACAGTTAACAAGTGCTTATGCCACTAGATAAGCTAAAATAAATCAATCCAAACAGATTCTAAATTGTTTCTACTATAAGTTTTTTCAAACATTCTCCCCTTCTCACTGAGTACTACAGAAAATAAGCTCAAAGAATTCAATCCAAACAGCTCCTAATTAACAAAATTCAGCTCCTAATCCAACAAAACTCAGCTCCTAATCCAACAAAATTCAGCTCCTAATTACATTTCATTCTTCGCTGCATAGAAATTAACTTGATAGATTCACATTTAGTTAGTTCACTGTTTGTAACGTCAACAATTTACCTGACGCCAGAAGGAGAGGACATTGGATTTAACAGCACAACCTGGAGGACCATAATCGTATAAACCAGCAACGCCGCGATAAATCTTAAACGACGGAATGTAAAACAACCGCCGTTCAAGCGTATTAACAACCGATTGACGGAAGGCTTCACGGGAATCGGAGCCGGAGAGTAGCGACTGAAGCGATTTCTCGATCGAGGATTTCTCAAGCTTGAGAGCGTTTAGGGCTTGAACGGCGGCATCGATGTCAGGTTTCGGCGCCGATGAAGCTTTGAGTGAACGGACGGTGTTACCTTGGATTTCAACGGCGGAGAGTTTGTCGGCTAGGGTTTTGCGTAGGGTTTCTTCGGTGGAAGCCATTGAAGAAGAAGATGAAAGAGATAGAGATTTTGTGAATGTGAGAAATGAGAGTGGTTTTGTGGCGGCTTTGGATATTGCTCTTAAGTGTGAAAGTAACATAAGAATTTTCAGTGACTGTGGAGTTGCGTTGTGTGGGAATTAGTGGAAAATGGATTGAGTGCAGTGGGAGTGTATGCACGGTTAGTGCAGTGAAAGTGATCTTGGCCGTTGTAATGATCTGATGGGGTAATTGCAGCCACGTTTGGGTTATTAAAAGCTTGCAACTACTTACTTCATGCTTTCCACCTACATTGTTTTGAATTTTGTGACTCTTTTATTTATTTGTGATTGTTACATCGTTGACAAATGCTAAGTTAGTGTATACTCTACCATAAATTTCGTGGACTTGTATATAATTATGAAAAACCACTTGATTAAGTTCCATGAGATGAAATTAAATGGAGCAGGGATAAACTAATATAAAATAAATTTTATAAATTTTATCACTTGGATTAGTTGGTTCTCTTTTTTTTTTCATTCTACTACGTTTGTTTTAAGATGTCCAAACATAATTTCAATTTAGATTATTTTTAAATTGATAGAATGTGCCGGAATTGTTAGAAGTAGAAAACTTGTTTTTTTTTCTTCATTCTATTAGGTTTGTTTTAAGATGTCCAAACATAATTTTAATTTAGATTGTTTTTAAATTGATAGAATGTGGCGGAATTGTTAGAAGTAGAAAACTTGTTAGTTTATTAGAGTAATTGAAAATAAGTTAAGTTTCCACTCTAATCAAAGTATTTGTCATGTAATAATAAAGGCTTATTGCGTCTATCATTGTCTTTGAGAATTGAATTTGCAGAAATCATTTTAGATCTTTTAGAAACATGTTATTTTAACATGCTCTGATATCAATTGTAAGTATTAGAGTACACAACCTAAGAGATGAGTGAATTAGATTTAATAATTTTTAGAGAGAAAACAACAAACTTTTACCTTAAGAATTTTCTGGTTTACTTTTATTGGTTTGATGAGTAATGAAGTGATGAACTTATTTTTTCGATTTAAGATATATAAGTGATATGCAGAAAAAATAAATGCAGTAAAGTAAATGAACAAAGAGAATTATACTAGTTCCCTTATCAACCAATGGTACATCTAATCCCCTTACATCGTGTGAGAGATTTCATTATTGTTAAATCTTTGTACAAGCCTCACACCAAGACTTCTAATACAATCTTTTAACAATAACAAAGAAGTACACCACTTCCTTGATTTCACAAACACCAACAACAATGGTGGACTTTGAATCACTCTAATTCAAAGAATCTTTCCAACAAATAGAAAGACAATCCTTCTTATTTGCAACCACATGTAGAAAGAACAACCTTTTCCTTATAGATAAAAATCACCACACACTTGGTGAAAATACAATAATTTATATGAAATATATTATAGCAGACTTTGCAGCAACTATGATGAGATTGATACTTTGCTTCTTTTCTGTATAAAAGTTTAATCTTCTCGTTCAATGAACAAATTAATATGATATAAACATTTAAGTGCTCAAGTGTTTCTCTAAACTTTTTCACATTAAAATGAAAATTATGCAGGAAAAAGTCTTCTGTTAAAATGTTACAGACACTTGAAAAACAGTAAAAATGTTCATGAAGAAGGTGATTTTGATTTTGAAAAAAATACTTCTATTTATAATGAACCATGCACCTCTTGATTTTCATAAACAATTGTTGGAAAAATCTTGTGAACAATTTTCATGATTATGAAAAGGTTTACAAATGAAAGGAGGTGACAAGAAATACAATGATTTAGGAAAGGTTACGAGGATTGAGTGTCATGAAAGGATGCATGAAAAAATTAGAGTTTTTAATAAACGCAGTGACGAAAATCAATTATTTTATTTAAATTTTTCAAATTTACCTTGATGACAATCGATTAATTCATAACAATAATCCATTGTCTCATTACATTAAAATTCTTGAAATTTTTCTAAGCAAAATGACAAATTCATGGTTTGAACCCATGACACTTAAGTATTTGGTTGGAACTGTCATTTTGTGGATAAGAGTGTCACTTATGTGAATGTCATCTACATGCGACACTTTAATGATTTCGAGCGGATCCATGAGCACAACTGGGGGGCCGTTTGTTTGGTCTACTTGTACTCCAATTTATTTGAATGTTGTATGTGGAAGACCAAACACGTGACAAGCAACATCACACCATTGTATATTTCTTGGTCTTTTAGTGTTTGTGTATTATTTTCATAACACTTTTGCATCGCCATTACTAATGATTAATTTGTTCTATTTTCAGACTTGGATCCTCCAGCACTTCAAACGCATATCCGACTGGTCATGTGTACCAACCTACACTGAGGATATGCCACATGCTTCTGCATTCGCCCCGCTCAGAGGGAACCTGGCGATAGAGTTGAGTGTATCATAACCCCTTGGCAGCAAAGGATATACATTTTCATATGTGCGTTGATCACCGTGAGACACGTCCATTTGATGACATAGTCTTATACTCAGGATGGTTGACTTGCGGTTCACATCTGACGTACCCTCATCTTCCTGAGTGCGTCATGCGGAATTTCGACTACAAGCGGTATATTCTCAAAGACTTTTTTGTGTTTGCTCCTCCCGTTATGACACGTAGATATATGAATGTTATGTTTGATGATTATCTTAATCATCTGGTACCGAAAGAGACACATAATATCATAGCTCCTAGTGAATGTAGCTACAGAAACGATTACATTTGGTGGTTCTTCAGGATGTCACATCCTTATAATATATAGGATGTTCCAAGAGATTCACCGATGTCAACTCATCAAGAGATACTATAGTAGGAACAAACTAGGGCAGATCATGCTATTGATGTGTTGCCTAGATGTCGTATTATCATGGAGATTGGATAGACGGGTTTTGACAAATGACTCTTTCTGGGTGACTCCAATGTCAAGGACATTGTAGATGTCATTATGGCATAGGCACGAGAGACATTGCATTATACGAGGGAGCGTAGGAACAGGGGGTCTCGAGTCTATCGTATGCAATAATTTATAGTATTTGTACTTTAGATTTATTATCGGTTGTATTTTTTATTTTGACTTATTTCGACTTCATTGTGTACTATGTATTTATTATTTTATATATGTCATTTTCTTCGTATCGATTGTATGGTTTAATTTTAAAAAATAGTAGAAAATGATAGTATAGCTATAACATATCATCTAATTCATCAAAGTTTCTCTAAATCAAAGTCAAAAACTATTGTTCGGCGTGGTTACAGAGATGTATCTTCGGATTCTGTCTGGTGCGAATACAGAGATGCGTCTCCGGAATAAATATATTGGATGTGACTCAGTTTTAACATTTTAACTAAAGAAAATGGTGCTTCCGAATATGCATCTCCGAAATCTGAAAGACAACTTAGGATTTTCATTTTTTTTACCACTTAGGATATGATTACTAATTTCCTAAAATAAAACTCTAATATTTGGTCTTTTAAAAATAAGATGTATCTTAGCCGAATGGAGCTGTTTCTATCTCATTAGTTATTATCGTTTTTATTTCATTTTGATTGGGGCATAATAAGAAATTTAGTTGTGTTTCTTTCTAAAATATTTAAACAATAGAACTGAATTATTTTATTCACTTCATTTATCGCAACTTCATTCTATTCCGCTATGTTTATATTTATATTATTATTTTTTTGTTAATTTTCTTATTTTTTTTAGATGATTACACAGTCTCATTACAAACTTAATGTGATTATTACTTCATTCATGTTATATAAACAATGATAACTTAAAGTAAAACCATTATCATTTATCTAACTTGAGGAAGGCATTGCTAATATAAAATCAAAGTAAACCCACCATCACACATTGTTTTTGTCTAAGCATCTATGCAAGGAATGGCTTCTCTATACGAATGGTGAAACCAGGCCACCCAATTCAACTTCAATAGCCTTCATATATTTTTGCAACTAACTCCAACCTTCAGCTGATCTTCACGTTTATAAGACAATATTGTAACCACTACCTAAGAATTAACATGAAGCTCTACTCTATTAAATCAGCGAGATCGAGCTAATTTGTGGCCATGTTGGTATTTTAGTAAAGAGCTTTCATGCAATCTTGGTTTCTGTAACTCGATACTAACTTAAATCGAATCAAATTTGACTACTTTATCTATGGTACAACTCATTCATGGTGAAAAATCAATAATTTCTGCCATAAAACAATAACACGGTATGGCCATGCCACAGTTCAAATCTGTCCAAATTTCAACATATCATATGCTTCTTAGTATATAAGTTGCTGTCTACAATTGCAATGGTAGCCGCATCGACTTTATTTGCTCACATTTTGTTACAAAACAACGTAACTGCAACTGCGGCTATAACTTCAACTTAGAACTATGATATGTTTACAACACGTGGTGAACATCTGATAAGGTGAAATCATTCATGTGCAACACGAATAACTTGCTTACCGACGTTCTTGCCGTGGAAAAGTCCAACAAAAGCAGCAGGAGCACTTTCTAAGCCTTCATTCATGTCTTCAAAATACACAATCTTTCCTTGTTTATAGTAACTTGAAACCTGTTCTAAGAATTTTGGGAACAGGTGCAAGTAATCGCTTTGCAAGAAACCCTCCATTCTTATGCGCTTATAAATGAGAGAGGATAAATTGGAAATTCCTTTGGGATCAGAAAGGTTTGACTGAGAAATCATCCCACAAACTGCAATTCTACCATGAATCTTCATGTTAAGAAGAGCAGCATCAAGCATGTCACCACCCACATTATCAAAGTAGATGTCAATGCCTTGTGGAAAATACCTATCAATTGAGCCATAGGAAAAAAAGTTAGATTAATGAAGTATAATATAACAATCTATGTTTTTAGATTGACTTATTTGAATTTATCTACTAACATACGCGCATGTATGGCAGAAGAATTTATGGAAACAGTTTATGACATGTCCATGAGGATCTTGTTTAAACAGTTTAATTAAGTGCTTATCATAAAAGTGATTATGTAGAAGCTATTTCTATAACAAGAGATAAACTCAAGTTAACTATTTTCATCTAAGCTATAAGTTGTTTATAGAAGCTATCTTTAAGAGCTTATAGAAATAAGCCGAAAACAGTTTATGGAAATGACATAAACTGTTTTCTTATATTCTCTCAAAACAATCTCACAAGTGTTCATGCTAATAGAAACACTCAATTGGGACAATTCCAAACAGACCCAAGATGTTTCCAGCTAATTTTTCTAATTTCTCAAGAATAACTCTTGAAAACAACTTATAGTACATATGAAAACGGTTAAACATTTTTGTTATAAAAATAGCCTATACACAAGCACTTATGCGATAAGTGTTTGTGTTGTATGCACTTAATTAGAACTCAATAGTGCTACTTCTTTAAATCATTTTAATTTCCAGACACAATTGCTAACCATTCAGAACTATATAACATCCTTGAGCTTGATACTCACCTTTTTAGAGCCGCATCCAAGTCCAATTCTTCTTTATAGTTAAAAGCTTCGTCGAATCCAAGCTTCTCCTTTAGAAGTTCAACCTAATGTAACAGATTAAGCGAGTCAAAAAGCAAACTCAACTAAATGTCTGGTCCAAGTATGTGTGTGCATATACATGTTTCTAATTATCTATGCTTAATCTATTTTCATTTTCAGACATAAAAGAAAAGGAAAAAGTAACTTGAGCATTAATAGAACAACTTAATTAAGTGTTTATTATTATACAAGTTATTCTAGAGGTGTAATTAAGAGCTTATTTTCAGACCTTTTCTTTTGAGCCAGCACTTCCAACAACATAGCAGCCATGCAACTTTGCAAGCTGGCCAACAAGTTGACCCACAGCACCAGATGCCGCCGATACAAAAACATATTCGCCACTTTTTGGGGCACACACCTCATAAAATCCAGCATAAGCAGTAAAACCCGGCATTCCTGCAAATTAAACCGATTAATTCACAGTGTTGAGTAGTTCAACTGATTTGAACTAAAGATTAAAGAAGTTAAATTGTCGGGGTTCGATCAAACCCCGATGAAACAGAAAATACAAACATTTGTCTGTAAAAACGGATCAAAGAAATTACCTAGAAGACCAAGATGGAAGGAAAGAGGAATGTGATGATCATGCTCAATTTTTCTCAACTGCTGTGCTTTAGCGATACTGATGATGCTGTATTCCTCCCAGCCGGTAAACCCGGAAATGAAATCACCAGCTTTGAAATTTGGATTATCAGATACAATTACTTTAGACACACCAAATCCTTCAAGTGCCTTCATTCATCAAAATAAATTACACACATGTGTCAACTTAAACTTAAGTACTACAATAATTATATAACATTATAAATATAAATAAATCGATTCCAACTTTGATAATAAATAAGCACTTAAACCCTATTTTGATGAACAATGCAATTAAGTGCTATTAGCATATGCATTTATCATGTAAATACTTATGTACTAGTATAACTTAAGCAAACTATTTCTATAACACAAGATAAAATAAAGTCAAACAATTTTCATACTATAAAGTATAAGTTGTTTTTTATGAGTAATTCCAACGGATGTATAATAGTGGTTAGTTATACCTGTGAGGGAACGAATGGGGGAATGTAAGATCCATGAAAATCACGCATACGACCACGCATATAGGGATCGCAAGAGAGATAGAGATTCTTGAGGAGAAGCGATTGTGGTGGAAGTTGTTGATTAAGTTGAATATTTGAAAAGTTGAGTTCCATGTCAGTTTGTTTGGGAACTCCATCGATGTATCCTTTGAATATCACCTGCTTGTTTGCAACTTCTGAGTTTGACATTATGAGATCTAAACTGCAATTGCAAATGACAGGAAGAGAAGTGAAAAAAAGTGGCAGAAAAGTTAGTTAATCACGATGGAAATTTAAGCAGCCAGAAAGTCAAAAATAAGCACGTCGGTAGTCAGTTGAGACCGCACGTGTGCTCATAAGCATCTCCACCTGACATATAGGGTTTAATAGATATACTAGCAAATTATGCTTCTTTTTAAATTTTCTATACAAATGTATGTTATTTGCTTTCAAATACTTAAAATGTATTTTAAAAATTTGTCAAGAACTTATAACTACTTAACGATTTCCTTTTTTTTTATTTGTATAATTTGTTGTTAGAAATAAAGTTGGTGGGAGTAATTAATGTAACATAACTATTTTGTTATTTTATACTTGTTGTTAGAAAAAAAGGTGGTCGGAGTAATTAATGCTACATAGTTAGAAATAAAGGTGGTGGGATGGGAGTAGTTAATGTTACATAACTACTGTTTTTAGAAATAGTAAAAATGATTATTTACAATTTAATCATTAAAAAAGATTTGTATGAGTAAATTGTTGGTTATATATTTCTACGCCGAAATTATATATATATATATATATATATATATATATATATATATATATATATATATATATATATATATATATATATATATATATATATATATATATATATATATATATATATTATTTTTAATTAAGGGATATCCATATAAAAAAATAAATTATTGTTGTTTCGTAAGGTTGCGACTCTTATGAAACACATACTTTGAGCAACACTTTTGGTAAATATTGTACTATTTCACTTACAACAACAATTTTCAAACGTTAGCACTGTTTCGCTTACAGCAACAGTTTTCAAATGTTGTACTTTTTCACATTTTGTAACATTTCACGAAGTGTTGCATATTTCTGAATTCAAAATACAAATTGTTCATGTTTCTGATTTAATAAATTAACATTCACTTACATTTTTTTGTCATTTTAGAAAACACTCAAGATTATTAATTATTCATAATTTACAACAATCTCTCACTTGTTCTAATAATGACAAGATCAATTCCATAAAAAGATATATAAAGAATGTTAATATAGTTAAGTATCTTTCGATTTGAACTTAACCTTAGTAAGGATAACGCAAAGTCTAATCGAAATGTTAGGTAGCAATTCTTTGAATCATTATCCCTTGTGATTAAACCGACTTTACCTTACACACACTCTTTAATGGTTCTTCGCCTACATCTCTCGCCTAACATTATTTATCGTCATGTGATTTTTCTATTTTCGTGAATTTTTCATGAGAGAAACTCTAACTCTCACTTTGAGACGACACCATCTCGAAATTCATATAGGTGAAGTTCATTTTGTATCTATTTCTTTATATACATAACCTCGATATATAACTTCATTAAGAGTATGAAAAAATCAATCATAAATATGTAATAGTCAATATTGTCACAAAATATTGCATAAACTTCCAAATTAGCGACTTGTTGTTACTCATTGAATCTTAGGTTAAGATTTTTTAACTTCATATTGGGTTGCTACCGTTGTCGGAACTCTTATTCAAGAAATCTTAATCTCGTACCTCTTGAGGTAGTCTTTACTAAATATATGGTCAGTGATTTAGTAAATGGATCAAGCAAATTATAACTCGATCATATATATGTGAATGAAATGATTACATCCTTAATCAATTTTCCCACGAAAGAATGTCTATGTCCTACTTGCCTAGACTTTATGTTATACACTTTTGTATGCTTTAGGTAAAGTGGTTTGACTACCGCAATGTATCAACACTTTTGAAACATTGTCTTTATCCAATGGAACTTCCAACAGAAGGTCCCTCAACCATGCAACTTCTTCATCAACGGAAGCAAGAGCCTCGAACTTTGATTCAATGGTTGAGATAGTGATCCACATTTGTTTCTTGATCTTCCAAGAAATTGCACCCCTAACTAGTGTAAATATCCATCCAAATGCAGAATTATGATATTCAACACTCGATATCCAACTCGCATCGGTATATCCTTCTAATATGGCAGGAAATTTACCTGCCAAAATTGTTGTGTTTTAAAAAGATAACCTAAATTCTTTGTGATGGTCTTTCGATGCTCGCCATTTGTATTGCTAGTAAATTTACTCATTTCAATAACGGCAATGTTATGTTAGGTACATTGCATCAAATACACTAGATAATCAATTGCACTTGCATATTCCAATTGAGCCACAACTCTTTCATCATTATTTTAAAGTTTGACACTAGGATAAAATGGAGTACTCACTTTCTTGAAATGTGATTTTTTGAACTTGTCAAGTACTTTCTCAACATAATGTGTTTGACTAAGTTCATAACCCCCACTATTTTAATTTAATTTGATCCCCAAAAGTGTGTTAACTAGTCCAAAATAATTCATCTTGAATATGGAAGTTATAAACCTCTTTGTTTCTAAAATTTCATTAATCTAGTTGCTAATGATCAATGTGTAATCAACATAGAGAAAAATCAATATCACAATATTCTCACATAACTTTGTGTACAGACACTTGTAACAAGAATTATATGAAAAATGTTTTTAGATAATCATGCATGATGATGTAAGAAGGTTTTTAGATGAAGTGAGAAAAGAAATTATGAGCAATTTAAAATAATATAGTATAAATTTGCAATGGCGTTGTCGGTTTCCCCCTCTGAACCAATTTTTGAATTTTTTCAAAAGCTTCGAATTTAAATTTTGGCAAAATCTGTTTTTTCATGTAAGAGGTCTCATTTAAAAAAAAAGTTTTACTGCATTTGATTTTTTTGGGGAAAATTAGGCGAATTCTGGGGAAATTGGGGAAACATAACACATTTCAACAAACATCACAAAATTGGGAAATCAGACGACTCAAACAGAGTCGTTCGATTTCCTATGGAAAAATCCCAACTAAAAAATAAGTGATAAAATAATATGTCAAGTAATTTACACATATTACTATAATCCACCACAACAATGCAAACCTACAAACAGTAGCACAATAGGGACCTTGAGGGATTTATCCCAAATTCCCTTTTTGGGTCTCAGAGCAATCATACGAAAAAATAATTACATCGATTATGCCTATAGGGATTTGCTCAAACCCTATCTGACACAATCACACAGATCATACAATTAGGGAAAATTAGGGAAACATAACATAAATCTCAAGGCACTAATAAGAGGGTAAGGAACTCTCATTATCCTACATGCATAAATCACCCATAAGAAGACAATTACCCTTACCTTGAAATTGCATAGTTATTGGTAAAGTCTTTTTTCCTTCTTAGAGCTCTCCTTAGAGTTTTCTCGTAGCCGCTACTCCAACTTTTCTCAATTTCACGTAAAGTGTTTTCTCAAATCCCATTTTTTCTATTTATCAAAAACATCTCATTATCACAACTTAACCTTACAACTTCTATAAAACTCAAATCCTCCCTCACTCTCAAATTTTTATAAATTATTATTTTAATTAAATAAATATTTAATTCAAATAATTATTTAATCAAAGTTTCTATATTTTCTACTCTTTCAACCTATTACAAGATAATTAAATATATATAATTATCTATAATGATTCCAATAATATTTTACATTTGAACTTTCCCACATTATTGGATTAGAGAGAAATTATTTTGTTTGTTGCTTTATGATATGTGCCATATTTATCTGAACCTTGTGATGGTATCAGGAGCTATATCTTTTTTCTATTTGGACCATCATCTTTCTATAGGAACCAATACTCAGTATCTTCAATCTTTTCTTCAATCCATTGTTTCCTCTTCACATGTGTTTCACACATTCGACATCCTCAAGATTTTCTTTTTAGAAAATCTTTCTTATCTTCATTCACTGAATCTCCTTCCACACATCACCAGATTATTGGGCTTTCCAGATTTCGCTATCCACCTCCGATGCATTACTACTTGTATACCTTCTTTTCCTTTCATTACTCTCTCTCTCTCTCTCTCTCTCTCTCTCTCTCTCTCTCTCTCAAACTTTCTTCAAACGTTCTTGAGAAAACCCAATAAAATTCCCAGAAAAACCCTTTTCTTTCAAACTTCCATCCCAAAAAACTACAACACCTTTATCGCATATTCATACATTCATATCATTACCTATAAAATCTTCACTAAAACTCATCTCACCTTTATCCTTCGTCCAGACCTTCATACCCATTCACCACAACTTCAAACAACCTTCAAGAAGTTCTCCAAAAACATTCCATAAACCTTCATCTAATCTCCAAAATTTCTTCACTGAAATCCAAAAATATTTCACAAAATACACTGATTCGTCTCTCTTTCATACTCCCACACCCTTTCACCACAACAACTTCAGAAATCCTCACTTCAACTTCAAACCTTCATTACATAAACCCAATAACTTCACCATCTTCATCGCCACTTGAATAACCTCAAATAAGAATTACCCATGAATCTTCAAGAAACCATCATCTAACCTTCAAAACCCTTTCTCCAGAAATCCAGAAAGCAGTCACAAATTCATCGATTCATCAACTCTTCTCAATGTCCTTATTTTTTCCCACAAACTTCCATTCCCAAAACTCGTTTCCCTTCCCTGAATTTCCTTGGTCTCTTCCTTTTCTAAACCCTAGTTTTGATATTCTCTTTCTCCCTCATTATCCATGGCCTATACAATCTTTGTTGACTTTTCCACAAACCCTTTAAACCCTTATTAAATTCATCAAAATGAAAATCCAACCCTCACTTAGTTACTCCTTAATAGAAAAAATTATCTCTCTTGGACATGCTCTAAGAAATTAGCTTTGATCTCCAAAAATAAGTTGAGATTCATTGATGGTACCTTTCTCAAACATAATCCCACCAATATTATTCATGACCCTTGGATCCGTTGCAACAATCTCGTCCTTTCATGGTTTCAAAGGTATATTTATAACACCATTCTAAGTCAAATTTATGGCTAGAAAATGCTCACACTGTTTGGGAATGTCTTCGCAACTGTTTCTCAATAGGTGACAGTTTTCGTATCCCTGACCTTCAAGATGACTTAGTTCGTCTCCAGCAAGGTAACCTCGATCTCTCTAACTGTTTCACTCAACTTACATCTATGTGTTAGGAAATTGACATTTATCGACCAAAACGTGAATGCACATGTGTCATTCCTTGCACCTATGGAGCTTGTAAAACCAAGTTCTCACTTGGGTATATTTTGATGAAGACATACATGGTAAAAAGAAGAGAATAAATTACATCATGATCAAGTCAACTATGAAGACTTTTGCGCTCAGAAGGAGTTGAACATGGGACCTCCCCATCATAGGGCAAGTCCCTTACCACTAGGATACGCCCTTGTTTGTCATATGAACATGCTTTCATAACTTATATTTTTTTTAACTTTCTCAAAGGACCAATCAATTGACATAAAGGACCGATATATTGTTTCAAACTCATTGTTTCAGAAAAATCAATTTTCTTTAATGGACCAATCGATTGTTTCCTTGAACCAATAGATTATTTCAAACTCACTACTTTAGAAAAATAAATTTTTATATTGGAACAATTGATTGTTTCCTTGAGGCAATTGATTGTCATGTCTAAAATTTTCAAATTTTATTGTTGCAAAAAAATGGACCAATAGATTGACATCAAGGACCAAACTATTGTTCCCGAAGCTTTTTCGTTTTTCGGAAACAGGGATACACCACTTCATGATGACTCTTCGGGGCAACTTTTCCAAAACCTTGCAAATCATTTTTCTGATAAGTTTAACATTTCCATGATGAATCAAAGGGTACTTGTGTCATATAAATAGAAACCAAATTTTATATTATATTTGAATTATAATATTTTAAAAGAGAATGAGTATTCATTATGTCAAGATTTTTAGAATTATTCATACTCAATTGTTAGAGTTTTCTTCAATGATCGTCTTTCGAGAAGTCTTCTCTATTAATGCCTCAAAGAATCCTTCAATGATTATATTTTGAGAAGTTTTCTCTGTTAATGCCTCACAGAATCCTTCAATGATTATCTTTTAAGAATTTTCTCTGTTAATGCCTCAGAGAAATATCTCAGTTGTTGTATTTTGTCTTTCGAGAGTTTTCTCTGTCAATGCCTCAGAGAATCTCTCGGCCGTCTTTTGTGTTGTCTTTCGAGAGTTTCCTCTGCTAATTCCTCAAAGACCCGTTTGATCATTATTTGTGTTGTCTTTCGAGAGTTTTCTCTGTTAATGCCTTAGAGAATCTCTCAGTTGTCATTTATACTGTCTTTCAAGAGTTTTCTTTGTTAATACCTCATAGAATCTCTCGGTTGTCGTCTATGTTGTATTTCGAGAGTTTTCTTGGTTAATGCCTCAGAGAATCTCTCGGTTGTCATTTGTGTTGCCTTTTGAGAATTTTATCTGTTAGTTCCTTAGAGAATCCTTTTGTGTTTTTCCTATGAGAGTTTTAATTTGTTAATGCCTTGAAGAATCTCTTTGTGTTTGTCTTCTGGAAGTTTCCCTGTCAATACCTCAGAGAACCTTTCAGTAGTTGGTGTTTCCAAAGTTTGTAATTGAAGGAAAAACCCTAACTGGTGGGTGGAGAAAAACCATTCATACCCCCAACAAGGTTGACCCTTCATGAATTTATCCATCTCATCACCCTTCCTTTAAAGGACAAAAATTGGGTATTTTCGTATTTAATTATCTTCCATCACGAATGTATGCAGACCATTGTCATTCATACTCTCTGGTTCGAGGTATTTAAATAGGGGCATCTGACATACCCCTCTTTTACATATCACCTCGATAATGGGCATGTGATTTTCATCTGATGAGAGGTACCTAGGTCATGGTTTTATTCATCATTTATACTTGTTTTACCATAAGCATGCATCATCTCATAACCATTGGATCTCATCCTCATACAATAAAGTCAAAATCAAAGTCAAAGTCAACCTTTGTTTAAGAAGGCTATTACTTTTAGTTCCATCTCATATCATTCATGATTTTGTCATGAATAAGAAGTTTTGTCAGAGTCAACTTTTAACTAATTAAAAAGTCAACAAGTTGTAAAATGGGAATTTGGTGTATGTGACCTAGTTTGATGTTCATGTGCAATTTGAATGGCTCAAAGACCAAGTGCAAGCTTAAATTTTCCCCTTCATTTTAAGTACCTTATATGGTACAAGTTGCTCATGTCACTTACAACATCATACAATTGTCATCATGAATGTCACTAGGCTTGGTACCATGACTTAACTTTCCCTTCACAAATTCAAGTAATAAACAAAATAAAACATTGCTTGATTCATTTCTATTTGAATCCTAAGGCTTTGATTATCATCATGTTTTCATGTTTGTCATTTTCAATTTGCACAATATTTTGAGCTAAAACAAGTTGAATTGTAAGGTTGATTTTTATGATCATCGTGACACCAAATTTACGTGGTTCATTTCATAACAATTCAAATTGAAGTTGAAGAAAAGTTACAAGTTGACAAAAATCAAATAAATTTGGGACTTGAATTTTCTTTTCAACCAAGTCACACACAGTTTTGCATCAACTTCAAATCAATTCAGAATTGCAAAAAAGAACAAAACTAAAATTAACTTTGAATTGGATTTCAAGCATTATCACATGATTATTACATGGTGATCGTTGCACCGAGCCAAATTCAAGACAAAATAAACACAAATTAACACAGATGAATTAAAATTGAATGACAAATTGTGATTTTAATTTCATTAAGTTTGAATTACAAATTGGTTACAGAGAATTACCAACTTTTGCACATGAGACCATAAATAATATCACACGGCTTGCACCTTCTTTCCCCCATAAAATCAACAAGCAATCTCACGTTCCCTCTCAATTTTCACTCAATCCCCTCCCTGACATACCTTTCACCTTTCTCACATGATTTTGTAACAAACTTTGTGTTGAAATACAAGAGACTAAGAGAAATTTGAATAAATAATGTCTTTTGAAAAGCACTACAGAGACTTTATTATATATAGAGAGATTACAACTAATTACATGATATAGTCGATGTGAGTCTATTCGATATACAAATATTCTTAACACTATATTTACAAATATCAACACTCCTCATCAAGCTTGAGCATATAAGTCAAATGCACCAAACTTGTTACATATATAATTAGTTCTGGGGCTTCGCCTGGATTTTGTAAACACGTCTGCCAATTGATCATTAGAGTTGACAAAGTTTGTGACGATGCCACCTGATTCGGTTTTCTCTCGGACAAAGTGACAGTCTATCTCAATGTGTTTGGTCCTCTCATGGAAGACTGGATTGGAAGCAATGTGCAATGCAACTTGATTATCATAAATAAGTGTCATTGATCTTGCTTCTTCAATTCAAAGTTCCTTGAGCAACTATTTTAACCAAATAAGTTTACATGTTGCCATTTCCATGACCATATACTCTACCTCGGCGCTTGATCTTGCAACTACATTTTGTTTCTTACTTTTCCAGGATATAAGGTTTCCTCCAACAAGTACACAATACCAAGAGGTGGATCGTCTATCAATGGGTGACCCTGTCCAATCAGCATCGAAGTGTCCAACTATCTGAGTATGCCCTTTATTTTCATACACTAGACCTTTTCCTGGAGCACATTTGATGTATCTCAGAATCCAGATAACAGCATCCATGTGTTCTTGACAAGGGGAGTTTAAGAACTGACTTACCACACTAACTGCAAAAGAAATGTATGGGTGAGTGATTGTGAAATAATTCAACTTTCCAACCAATCTTCTATACCTTCATGAGTCAGATGGAGACTCTCCTTGATTGGGTAGTAGTTTGACACTTGGACCCATAGAAGTATCAACTGGTTTAGCATTCAACAAACATGTTTCTTACAAAATATCCATAGCATATTTCCGCTGAGAAATCACCAAACCATCTTTAGATTGGGCTACCTCAATAGCCAAGAAATAGTGAAGTTTACCAAGATCTTTTATCTGAAATTGATTCGAGAGATGTTGCTTTAACTGAAGTATACCATGTTGGTCACTACCAGTTATGACAATATCATCTACATACACAATAAGATAAATACACCCTTGGGCTGAGTGACGATAAAAAAAAGAATGGCCAGCTTCACTACTGACCATACCAAACTGTTATACTACAGTGCTGAAACTGCCGAACCAAGCTCTCGGAGATTGCTTAAGACCATAAAAAGACATGTGTAACCTACACACCATATTCGATGACTCCCCATGAGCAACAAATCCAGGTGGTTGCTCCATATATACTTCCTCTTCAAGATCACCATGTAAAAAATAATTTTTGATGTCAATTTGATGAAGAGACCAATGTCGAATGGCTGCAATGGCTATAGAAGTCTAACATATGCCATCTTGGCTACAAGCGAGAAGGTATCACTATAATCCAATCCAAAAATCTGAATGTATCCTTTGGCTACCCAACGAGTTTTAAATCGATCAATCTTACCATATGGACCAACCTTCAATGTATAAAGCCAACGACAACCTACTATAGATTTCCCATGGGGTAGAGGAACCAGTTCCCAAGTACCACTGCTTTGAAGAGCACACATTTCATCAATCATTACTTGTCGCCACTTAGGGTGAGATAATGCTTCACCTGGAGTTTTAGGAACAGAAACAGAAGACAAAGAAGACAAATAAGTATACTGTAAAGGGGAAAGACGATGATAACATAAATCAATATAATATGGAGAAGGATTTCGTGTTTGACGTATACCTTTACGAAGGGAAATCGGAAGATGGGACTCAGGTTGCAGGATCAGATCCAGTGATGGTGGAGGCGTCGGAGGAGAGTCTGCAATGACCTCAGGGACAGGTATGACCTCAGGGATAGGGATAACCTCAGGGACAAGGACGACAAGCGTTGGATGATGACGCTGATATGTTTGAAGTGGTCGAGAAGTGGGGGATCAGAAGCCCTATACTGATGGAGAATAATGGTAAGTGGGAGATTAATAATTGTCGGAAAAGGTGTGGGGTACTTTCTTGAATGGGTTCTGGAGTTACGTGACTGGACTCGAAATATAGAACCGACTCGAATAAGGTGATATTGGGATCGATAATAACCAAGAAAGACACACTTTAGTGATCGAGCTGATAGTTTACCAAGACCAGGAGAGAGATTGTGTACAAAACATGTGGACCCGAAGACTCGGGGAGGAATTGGGTGAAGTGGGAAATTGGGAAAAAGGATTGAATGAGGGGTTTTATTGTTAAGGACAAATGAGGGCATGCAATTTATAAAGTAACATGTCGTTAGCTCAACATCCCCCCAAAACCGAAGTGGAACATTACCATGGAGAAGTAGGGTCCAAGTGGTTTCTACAAGATGCCGATTTTTGCATTCGGCTATCCCGTTTTATTGAGGTGTGTGAGAGCAAGATGTTTGATGGAGAATACCATTGCATGATATAAAATTCTAAAATTGTTGGGGTAAATATTCACGGGAATTGTCATTTCTTTAGGTACGGATAGACACACCAAATTGAATTCTTATTTCTTGATAGAATTATTCAAAAATAGAAAATAATTCAGATCTATTCTTTATTAAAAATAACCACGTGCAACGTGAAAAATCATCAATAAAGGTGACAAAATACCTAGACTCAAGAGTAGAGACAGTACGTGAGGGACCCCAAACATCGGTGTGAACTAAAGCAAAAGGGAACGAAACTTGTTTATTGACTCGATTGGGAAACTGACCACGGGTGTGTTTCCCTAGCTGACACAACTCATAATATAAATTAGATACCTTCGATAAATTTGGCATCAACTTATGTAGTTTGGAAAAACTGGGATGATCTAACTGAGCATGGATAGTGGGTGAAGAATCTTTGGCTGAGCATGTCTGAGATGACACCGAGAGGTAACAAAGGCTTTGAGACTCACATCTGACACCAATCGTCCATCTCGAACTCCGATCCTGTAGGGTAACATTATTGTTAATGAAGGTGACATTACAATCAAGAGAATGAGTTAAACGACTGACTGAAAGTAAATTAAATGGACAATTAGGTACATAGAGGATATAAGTAACAAAGAGAGAAGTTAGAACTTGAATAATACCAATCCCTTTAGATCGGGTTTGAGAACCATTGGAAGATGTTATAATAGGTAAGAAATCGGATGTATAGAGGTAAGAGAAAAGATTTTTATTACCGGTAACATAATCAGACGCACCAGAATCAAGAACCCAATGTCCAAGAGAAGATGATTGAGAGAGACAAGCAAATGAATTACTAGTGTGTGATACCGATGCAGTAGAATATAAGTTCTGATAATTCTGATACCACCTGAGGAAATCATCTTAGTTTTGCATAAAGTTATGAGGAATAATTATGAGTATCAGATCTGAAACAGTTGCCCTATGGAGAGTGGAGCAATGGGAAAATTACCGGGATCGGCCGTTGGACGTGCTGTCACGTGCGGAGGTTTATGCCGGTGAAAAGTGGGGAACAACTGGATCAAAAGAGGCACTTCTGCTGGTAGGTTATCGGAGAATTTTGAAAAGTGAGAGGCAAACCAGAGTGATGACACAGTTTGCAAAAAAAAAATCTCACCGGAAGACAGTGGGTCAACCGGGTAAAGCACGGAGAAGAAAGAATTTCCACTTAGCAGACTCTAGATTCCATATTGAAATACATGAGACTAAGAGAAATTTGAATTAACTATTTGAATAATTTGTGTATTTTGAAAATCACTACTGAGACTTTATTATATATCGAGATATTATAACCAATTACATGATATAGTCGATGTGACACTATTCGATATACAAATATTCTTAGCACTATATTTACAAATATCAACACTTTGCAAAATATCTCCACTCCCTCACACAGTCAAATCATTAACCTAATTTATCTCCTATATAAAGTCTAGACTAATTTATTCAAAGGATAACAATTTCACCTCTGAAAAACTACCCCAAACACTGAGCAAAATCTACAGTTTCCCGACAACCTCCATAACCTTCTAACATAGCTCACAACAAAGAGAAATTAGAGAAAAAATCTCACACTCACTTGCACCTCAACAACAACACCTTCAAGCGCACCTTCAAGCACAACAACATAGAATTTCAAAAATAGGAGGGTAGAAGAAGAAGTGAGAAGGAGAGCATAAGCATGGAAGAGAAAGACACTTTACCTGCAATTTTGTCGTCGCCGAAAATCGCATCCACCGTGCCGGATTTTGAAGAGCTTCACTGGAGTTCCAGTTGGTAGTTTTTCTTGCTCTTTCTTTGTTGTTGTACTCGATTTAGCCTTTCACTTTGATATCATGTTGTATCTGCTTGTAATCGTTTGATTTTATGAAAAATGGGATTAGGCTTTCTACAGGGTTAAGGGCTCGATTTGTTTGTTTTTTATCTTTGTTGTTGATTTCAAGCGTGGATTCATGTTTAGGGGAAGAAAAAAGGTAGGGTTTATGTGTATGATTTTAGGTTTTGACGCATTTTTATGAAATATGGGTTTTAAATTATAAACACTCATGGTGTTCATCATTTTTTTTTCATGTTCATGCAATTTTTTACTCGTTTGATCCGAAATAATGTTGGGTGCGTGTGTTTATTGTGTTTGTAAGAAAGAGAGTAGAGAGAATTGGCAAGTGATAAGAGAAATTCTTTGGAAAATGAGGGGAGTCTTTCGCCTCTAATCTCTTTTAAGTCTATCTTTCCTCCATCAAGTTGGCCCACGTGGAGCCCGTATGGCCACATATTTGTTTGACTCGAGGTTAACCCAGGGACTCCTGTACAGGAGTCCCCACCATAGCGTCATGGCCCTTTGCTTTTAACCTTAGGATCTTTGTTTGACTTCCCTTTTGTTGACTCTAGGCCGATGGGCCCTTTCAGCATGAGCCTTCTCCTTTTATCTTTTATCACACGTTTTTCCTCCTCACACCCCTGATGGTGTGAGGGAAGGCTATTGGACCTCCAGAATTGGGCCCCAGAGCCCCTTTTGGGCATTGCACCCATATTTTTTTCTTTTTTTTCTTTATTATTTTATTTTTTCTTATTTATTTATTTTGGGCTCAAGGTCCATTGTTTTTTCCATTCACTATTACATCTTGCTACTTGCTTGCACCTCTCATTTATTTTTCATGATTTTATTTTTTAGTTGTTTGATAAATATTAATTGTTAATTAAAAAAAAGCAATTAAAATAAACCTTTCAAAAATAAAATTTAAGATGCTTGATCAACATCAAGTAATTCTCAAAAACATTCCATCGCTCATTCATCATTTTCAAACCATTACACCATCAAATCAAACTTATACAAAAATGTGAATCAAACACTTGATCAACATCAAGTTCTTTTTTTCAAACTTAACTTAAAAGCTTCAAAATCTTTTCACAATAAAATCGGATGAAAAAGGACAATGAGGTGCACACCCCATTGAAACCCTGAATAATCGATCATGGGGCGCACACCTTGGTTTTACGGAGCATTCGTATTTCACCATAAAACACATAATCAAAATTAGGATGAAAAAGGACAATGGAGTGCACACTTTGTTGAAACCTTGAATAATTGTCCCTGGGGTGCACGCCTTGGTCTTACAGAGCATTTGTCTTCCGCAAATAATTTTTTTTATAAATAATTAGGATAAAAAAGGAAAATGGGGTGCACACTCTGTTGTCTTACCAAGTATTCGTCTTCCATCTGAAATAAACTCAACCAATCAAATTATCTTTTTTCCACCTTAGCGCATCCATAAATTTTTTACAAATGAATAATGTTTAATCCATTCTACCGTAGTACAAACAAACACTTATGTCTCCCACGTGCAAGCATAGTAACGTTTAACTGCTATAATGCGACTTAAACATCGTTCACTAAATTAACCAACACATGTGTGGTTTTCTACAAAGAAATATGTAGATTTGAATTCCTCATTGCACCTGAAGATACGTAGGAGCAAGACTCGCGATCTTGTCAAACGCCCTAATAAAAAACTTATTTTTATTCCCTTTCTTTTTACTTTCAAACTTTTATAACTAGAATAAAGCAAATAACATTAGGCTAACATTCACATTCGCAAATCTAACAAAATGGTTCTTATTTAGTACAATGGATGTGAGGGGTGTTAATATCTTTCTTTCGCATAATTGACTCTCGAACACGAATTGCGATAACCATTTTCCTTTTTCTTTTTTGGGTTTTATCGATATTTTATATTTCCTTTTGGAATAAATAAACTTTGGTGGCGACTCTGTTGTATTTCGATCCTTTGTTATGCTCGGGTATTTTTCGCGTCGTGACACCTTATAGTTAGAATATTCGGAAAATGTGAGTCAACATGTTCAAAGTATGAAGGAGATTTTCTCTTGGAGTTGTCACTTTGTGTCAGTTTGACCTTTTTAGGGGCACTATTTTTTAACTGGTTCCAATGGTGGTTTCAAATTCGTTATTTTTGGATAAGTAATCTTCCTTAATTGCTCTTTGATGTGAAATTTCATGATGTCATCAACTTTCATGAATCTCTCTTGGATCACCTCTCACTCGGTCATGATAGATATATTTGATTTGTCATCCTTTATCACACCATCATCATCAAAATTGAGCATTTTCCAATGAGTGCAAACTTCATCCATACGTATTGGTTTTTCAAGCTTCATCTTCTTTAAAATTAAATAAGCACATGGAAAACCGTAAGTCTTCCTAATTGTACATCCACACTTCGAGTTATCTTAACCTATTTTATCCGCTCGCTTGGCTTTGTGGAAAATAAAACTCAAAGCAGCCTGAGATACGTTGTAAACCAAATGTGAATAAAGAATGTTGTCTTTGAAGCAGTGTTTTAACACAATAATGCTCTGACCAAAAGATGTATGTATCTCATTATGTTGGTTTCTGAGCATTTAGTCCACTACGTACCAATCTCGACAAAAATCACCTTTACTGTTTATCAACCAATTCTTCAGTCTAGCATGTGTAAATTCAATTGTGTTCGTTATTTTGTATTGCCAAAGTGTCGAACATGATCGATCCATGCACAAACAATCTTCTCTTTTACCTGATCCAGAATATTGCCCTCAATATATTTCAGCAAATATGAATATATCGCACACACACACACACACACACTCCTCAAATGTAGAACATATTCAACATATAATTTTTTCATTGAAGAATTCATTATAGAATTCCATACATCCATTATATTTTCCACCACCACACTAGGTTTGACAAGTTTTCCATCTTCATGTTTTACTTGGTTCGTGCCAACCACGGGTTTTACTCAACTTATCACATTTTTTGTTATGTGATACTTACAAATTAAGGAGGACGATGTAGGAAACATCGTCAAAACCGAATTCATCACTGTGGTGTCGCGATTAATGATTATGACTTGCGACATATTTTTTTGGTCCTTCAACATAGTCTTACATATTTTTAAAGCCCATATAACATTGCCCTCTTTTTCGGATTCCAAAAATGCTAAACTGACAGAATAAGTAATCTCTGTACACCAACGATTTCCAAGAGTGGAAGTCTATACTTGTTTGTTTTGTATGTTGAGTCAATTATTAGCACGGAGGGAAAAATGTTGAACAACTTGACGGAATGTGGACGACTCCAAAATATATCTCGAACGGTGACTTTATCCTCACAAACTTGGTACCTCGAAACATAGTGGTTATCAAGTAAAAGCTTCAAGAGTTGTTGCATCTCAGATTTTGGTCCTCTTACGACCTTGTTGTCTCGAGCACGCACGTCGTATATTTGCTTGATATTTGAAACATGTAGAGGTTTTTTCCGTTTTAAAGATTCGAGTATGTTTTTCGGCGCCACCATGTTTAATGTCATGTCCGAAACAAGTTCCCTCTCCTCTGACACAAGGCGACATACATTGGGATGACCAACTAGCTTGTCATTCAAGGCATAATTATATATACCAGAAATCACATTAAATTTCAATGTCTCATCCACCATACGGTATCCGCGCAATTTAAACGAACACACATTTCCTTGATACAGTGTTATCTCGTTTCAACTTCATAGTCTTTGGTTGGTATGTGTCACTTATTTTGCATACCATTATTACAAATGTTTGTCTTCTATCTGAACCATTATCGAACCTTCTGATTACAATGTCAAACCCCAATTTTTCGGCCTCCTTATGGATCCATTGTAGCATATGTTCGCGAACAATAAACACTTCTTTATTTGTAAATTTGCACGAACATCTACCTTGACAACAACTGATCGAACACTCGGTTTAACATCATCATTCGCTTCATCCAGTTTAACATCATCATTCACTTCATTTTATGTAACACCATGCTTCACTTCGATCGGTTTAACATCTGCACTCACAATAACTTTGGGAAACACATCCGGATGCACCGTATCTATTACCACTAATAACAGAAAAACTGTGTTAAAAATCAAACCAATAAAAAAATTCGAAGATGCACATCCAGACCACACCTAATTTCGTTCGGAGATGCATATATGAATTCAACGTCTATTTTTCAACTCATAAACAAGATTAACGCAAGGAATGAGGGATGGAATGAATGATTTTTACCTGTAATTCCAGCTTATCATTCTCCCATTGAAGTAATGAAATACAATAATGATGTTTTGGTGTTGAAAAGTTGATTGAGATTTAAACAATTTTTTCAAGGATTTTACAATGTAATATGTTTTTAGCATGAAGAAGATCGTGCAAGGTGGTGTTTTATCGAATTTAATGTTGGACATTTTCGAAGATGATTCTCTAAAAAAGATTTATTATTTAAATCAGTTGCATAAATAACAAAAACCCATAAACGAGTGTAGGGGATATTTCAGAGATGCATCTCCGGATACACGCAAATAATATACGGAGATGCATCTCCGTATCATTTTTTTTAACTGTGGTGAATCTCAAAAAAGCAAAGATTAACGTAATTTTGAATGTGTCAGAAATTCTTGAGTTTTTAATGATATGGGAGGCACTGCCAAAGATGGAAAGATCATTTCCCTAATTATAATATTGAATTTTATCTTTGATGAGACCCACCTACAACTTTTCTCTTTGGTGTATTTTCAAAAGTAATCTTAATATATATCCCTATCAAAGCACCCTATAACTTTTTTCTTAAGTGTATTCTAAAAAAAAAACTCGCGCAATAATGATTTTACATGTCTATCTGAGTTTAGTTAAAATCCTATATGTAGAGCTGTCAAAATGTGTTGGCCCATATGAGTCGGTCCGTCCGACTCGAGAAATCATAGGGCTCGAACCCTAAAATTATAACTTATATTTTTTAGAATTTTTTTAGATCAGCCCTAAAAATCTATTATCCATTAGGGTTAGCCCATATGGACCATAGATAGTCCATTAGACGCGCATAAGTATAAATTTTAAAAAATATACACTTATATTGTCTTACTCCAAAATAATAGTGATATTTTTCACCTCATTAAATTTTCTCTCTTCTATTCAATCTTCTTATTTTAAACCTTATTTTATTAATTTTTTTATGATAAATTTTCAAGTATTATTTTATATAATTTAGAAATATATTATAATTAAAAATACATTATAATATTTATAAAAGATAATGTAATACTTTAAAATTTATTATGTTTAAAATAATATAATTTTTAATTTCATTTATAATAAATATTATAAAATTTTAATTTCAATTTTTTATTTAAAAAAATCTTATTAGGGTCAGGTAGCCCAAAATCTATCAAAAACCGAATTAAGATAGTAATTTTCAAATCCATATTACAAAGTGGCTTTTTAAACCCAGCCCAAAAAAAACCAAGCCCAGTCCAATTAAAATCCTATTAGGATCGGATAACCCCCATTTCGACAGTACCCAATGCATATAAAATTTTATAGAACATTCACAAAACATAAGTGAACTAATACTTTGTATAGACTATATGCATATAAACATTTAGTATACCATTGCTTATTTATAATGAAAACATAAAACATAGCGTATCCAACTTATAAGATGTCGAAAACAATATTCCAGGCAAACCCCAGAAACTTTCCCTTTTATATCCTCTAAAATTTAAAACGACATGTTAATGATATCATGGCAATTTCTATTTTGTTGGTAATTTCGAAAATGACAATTAGTAACAATGTATTGACTTTTCATATAAAAATACTATGAAAATACAAAAAATCAAAACCAAAGTGTTAGAGCTAGAATAGATGATTATGAAGATGAAAGTTACTCCCGCGCCTCCTGAACTACAAAGCAACTATCAAAGATGAATTGCATTTCAAACTAAACCTATAACATAGATTATCCTTACAAATACATAAAATGGCCAAAAATTCAGTCATAGTAGAGACTTCATACATGCCTACAATGTAGTTAGAAGAAAAAGTAAAACAACAAATACAATCCTTTCACTAAGTAAGCAAGCAATTCATACAACAAACCCATTGTTTGACACGTCAAAATAAATAAAACTCGCGCAAACAATATTCAAATGAGAAAGTTCAGGTGAGAGAACATCTAAGTTGGCTTCCGCATGTTACGCCCAGCACGAATTACTTCATCCACCAATAGCAATTGAGATGCTATAACTGGCCTGTATAGCATTGAATTGAAAGTAAGAAACATATAACTTCATTGCGGTCACCAGACCAACATGTGTGCAACTTAAGACAGCTGCTCATTTTAAAGATGTGATTACAAATGTTAAGCTTAGGGTTCGGTCAACTAGTGTTTTTAGGGTGAGTTTTAACCATACCTGCAAGGCATGGTACTTCCCTTTTTCACAGTTCTTTTATAATCCCCCACTATATGTCATGTTGAGGACTCTAAAAACCCATTAAACCACATGCTATGTAAACAAATAGGAAAGTATGAGGATGGAAGGTGATGCAACATATACTTTTTAAAACCCATTCAATTTGTGTGAGCAATTTACTTTTAGTTACATCAGTGCCTACTAGTGCTTCTATCTTTTTTTCTTTTTACTTTTGATATATTAGTGCCTAATAATTAGTTTAACTTATGATTTAGATTTGTGTGGTTATGTTGCTTTGATTTGAGATATGCATTCATTTATTTAATTTGTTGTTTGCATGACATAATCTTGTTGGGCCGGAAAAAAAAACTAAAAAATCTATCCAACTCATCCACCTACCCTTGGTGTGATTATATTTATATTGTACTAGTAACTTTAAAATCTCAGTTCAAAAACCCAAAGAAAATGAGGAAAATAAAGGTGGACATGGGGTGGAAGTAAATTGACAGTGTCAAATAATCAATATAGAACCATACCCCGAGTTTATGATTTGGCGCTTCACAGAGTAGTTGTCATAAATACCCTCAATTTGAGGGTCTATAGGTTCTCCCGTGTTTTGGTTCAAACCAACAATATTCCCTCTGTCATGCTCTCCCTGAAAAAAAAACATTCAGCAAGTGCATTATTAATTACAACCTGTCTTCTACTTTATATGAACACATGCATACACATTAGAGGTGTGAAGAAATATAATAAATTTAAAGGAAGCATACCGTAAGGGCAATAATCACATCTTGAGTGTCAAGACCGGAGTTTTCAGCAAGTGTCTTAGGCACCACAAGAAGTGCATCAGCAAAAGCCTCAACACCAAGTTGTGCACGCTGTTTCAATGTTATATCATTGTTGAAATATCCAACTGACAAATAAAATAAATGAAACTTGGAAAACATAAGTCATTTATATTACCCCTTGAACAGTTTTCTTAACTTCATTTATCAGATGTTGTCTCGCGGCAACTTCAAATGCACCAGCCCCCTGAAAATGGCAAGAAAATTCACTTCATGTCCATCACAATCACCATGAGAAAAGTTGCAAAACAAAGTTCTGTTTGAAGGATCTACTAAGTCTATAAAGTACTGTACTACTAACAAAAGCTAGTAGAATTGACTGTATTTGATATCATCGTGGTTTTGTTGCATGCTTTCCCACAATTTTTCAATCAGAAAAGAAACATTTTCAAGGGTTTTTCTGAACCGGGTCACGAACCCAGCACGCGAACCTGAATTCCTGGGGGCATTGAACAGAAACGGTCATTCTTCCGAAAAACGACGATTCCACCATTTTCACGTGTTATCTTGGTGATTCCGGCAGCGCCTACCAAATATCGATTCTGGTCATTCTACGGCACAGTGGGGAGTTGCAAGATCGCAAAATAGTACTCCCTCCGTCTCATAAAAAGTGTCTCATTTGCACTTTTTCTCTGTCTCAAAATAATTGTCCCTTTACATTACCAATACAACATTATTATTATTTTTACACTACTATATCCTTATTTATTAACTTTCACTTAATTCGACTACACTATAAACTATAATTAATAAGGGTTTTCTAGTAAATAATATTAGTTTTATCAATAAAATCAACACATCTAATTATTTTCTTAAGAACCGTGCATTGCTCAAATAAGACACTTTTTATAAGAAGGAGAAAGTATGATCCTACGAGTGGGATCGCGATTTTGACTACCATGTTCGGAAGTTTTTTCAACTATACATATGTAAAAAGAGCTTTTAATCTATCCCAATTAGATATTTGCAGTGACTAAAGCATTGAGAAAGTTTTTTCAACTATACATATGTAAAAAGAACTTTTAATCTATCCCAATTAGATATTTGCAGTGACTAAAGCTTTGAGAAAGGACAATATTTGCAGTGACTAAACAGTGTACTAAAGTTAAGTCCAAAAAGATTTCTTTTTTGGTTCATTATGTTCTGAAACATCTAACATTATAACATTCTCAGTATGCCATCCTTCCTGGAAACTGTTCCATTGTTTGGATTAATTAAAAATGGATCGAATGGAGTGGAGCTTGACGGAATGCATTCCATCCCATTTCATCACTTTTTGTACCTCCGATTGGGGCGGAATGACAAAATTGCTCTATTCCATCATGAAATACCCAAACAATGGAATGACATCTTTATTCCATTCCGCTCCATTCGACTCCGTTCCGCTCTGCTCCATTCGACTCCGTTCCACTTAGTTTGTTGGACCGTATCCAGTCATAGCCTAAGTATTTTATATGAGGATAAACCATGTTGCCTTCATTTTAAAGAACCGCCAGAACTTTGATTGAGAAAATTAACACGGTATGAAGTGGACAAATAACACACAAGCATGTGACAAGAAGAAAAACTTGTATACTAGTACAGATATCAAAATAATTGATTGACTAATCAAATTAAATCTTACCAAGACAACAGATTCATCTTCAATGGTATTCTTTACTGCCCTCAAACCATCACGGACAGCGTCTTTAATCTGAGCTATTGTGTGGTCATTAGGACCTGGATCATTATGAAAGCATAAGCACTGCAGATTAATCTTTAGCTTAAATCCAAAAATGGCAATAAAATGGAACAGAGGTTGCTGTAAAGATGCAATGTGAGCATCTGCTTGACAAATTCAATGTATGTGTTGGGAAACGTACCTTTAATCAAGATTGTGCATGAAAAGGGATTCTTCACATTCTCCACGAATGTGTATTTATCTTCACCAAGGACATGTTCATATACCAATCCTGCCCAACCTAGAGATTCTGGAGTCAAGTCATCTACGGAGTTAACAGCCTCTCCTCCACAGGCCAAAACTAATCTTTCCATGTTTCTCCTCTTTGCTCTGCGTAGGGCAATTATCTAAAACACAAGGACAAAAGATCAAAAGATGAAACAGTACAGGGCATGGAAAATTGCAACAAGCGTCAGCCTAAGTATATAACATTAGCAACATGCAATTGGTGCCCCAAGTGTTACATTATTATCTGGTTTACTTTGTCTATCATTTTTTTAGTAAAAGACAGTGGATGCGATTAAGATCCCTTCGTAAGAATCTGAACTGATAATTGTTTTAAAGCAATTTGGGCAGAATGTCAAGTGAACGCTCATATGTTACTTACGCCTTCCCTTGCAAGCATGTCCAATGATGGGGGATCAATTCCTTTTTGGTTGATGACAACAAAACTGCTATCATTATCAGAACAGACCTGCACACATAGATGCACGAAGGCAGTTAGACAAGAGCAATGAGATCAGTTTTACTATTTCTTACAATATAGCAGAATACCAAAATGTTTGACCACAGAGAAACATGTAAGAATCAAAACATACAAGGGAAAATCTTTTATACCTTTCTTTTCAGTTCAATGATTTTTTTAACTTTTTCATCAACCTGACGCCTTTCAGCTATAACCATGGCCTCTCTCTGTTCAGCATTTGAGTAGAAAAAACCTGAATTTATTTCACTGAAAAGAGAAAATGTTAATCTACATACATTTGACTTGTAAACTTGTATTTAAATTAATAAATGAATACTATGCAACTGCCTAATATTCTACATTTCAAATACTAATAACCATAATAACAGTATTCAAATTGAGACTACAGAGTGCAATTCTATATCTGAGCCTAGCCAAGTTTACTGAGATTTAACTTTTCAAGTTAATTTATTCAAAATTAAAATAGTCATAAACTCAGGCAATACTACGTAAATTTGAGGGTTTGACAACCTTGGTAACATATACAAAATCCAACCATCAAAGAAAAAGACAAGGCTGTAACTATGAAATCATAAAATGGAAAACATTTATTAACATGATACATAAATGTCGAGCAAAGAAAAATTTATATGGGTAAAAGCTAAGTAATTCTTTTTAAAAAACAGTGTGATATAGTAATAGAACAAAGGTTATTTAACGTTAACTGGAGCTAGTTAGAGCAACATAATAGATTGACTAACAAATTCAGTTCTTTTGTAGTGCACATAGACTTGATTAAAACAATTTTTAGAAAGTTGACATAAAATTCAGTCCGATAGCAAAGACATAAAATTAAGGGAGATTACCCACAAACTTTCCAATTAATCTAAGAAAGTATGACATAATTTGAAGTTAACAAAACCTTTCTTAGTAATACAGAATAAACATAAAAATAAAATTTACATTGATGAGAACACTTCATGAGCTCATACACACTTTCCTACACAACACAATGTGTTCAAAGAAACAAAACTACAAGCACAACAGTAGATGTGCCAGTTCAAGAAAAGCTAACAAGTGGTAAACCCCAGAAGCAACACATTTAACATTCATAGTTTTATTATACCAGTATTAAACCAAATACAAATTGAGAATAACTAAACTCATACATCAATTTCAATATTATTCACTTATCTATAACAAGCTTGTTTGGGTTGTGTCCATGCACAAGGGAATATGAATGACGGTGTCTTTAACTCTTGAAACTCAGTGACATTTGTTTATAGTAAAAGGTGAAAAAACAAACTGATTTCTATTTAAATATGACAAACTCCCACACAGAAAACATAGGTTGGAAGATATTGAGTTGATTACCTCTTTTCGTATTCTAGAGATACATTGCATGTCAAGATATGACAGTTCTCTGCACGTCGCTTCATATCAGGGTGTCGAGAACCATGATCAAGGACAAGACCCTCAACCTATAAAAAATAGATGAGATGAATAATTTCAAGAGAATAATTTGGGAAATTGTTTGTAACCCAGTACATAAAGTGAACTATAAGTCTATAGTTAAAAGTGACGGAAGAAAGGGCAAGTTATAGTTAAACACGGGTCACTATTTGTGTTATTCTAGATTGTACATGATGAAGAATGAGTAACTGGGCTAATCAAAACCATTAAGATAGGGAAAATATGAAAATTATGGGTGAACATACACAAGAGAGAAACCTGTCGAGAGATAAAGCTGAGCGGTTTTCACTCAGCTTGGCAACCAACAATTAAAGAATGTCACAGATAGTAACGAACACACTAGAAGCTAAAGTCTTTTGGCATTTTGTAATACGTAAGAACAACCAAATGTAGCAAAACATACAATGTTACTACAACAAAACCTTAAGTGCTTTCATCACAACGTAGACTGCTTTTGACCACAATTATCAAACAACTGTCCCTTCCATTATAAAACAGTTATGCATTAACTAGATTGCAATTTAGCCAAAATCTGTCCCGACTGTTTTTCAACATATACAGATTAGGGCAATGATTTTAGCTAAAACAAAGTATCCATACTAAACAGATACTGCTTACTACAATGACAGATACTGCTTACTACAATGACAGATACTGCTTACTACAATGACAGATACTGCTTACTACAATGACAGAAACTCGTTACAAAGTACCCATACTAAACACATCAACATTCCCAGACGTATACAAGTAATATGAAATTCAGGAAACTGATCAAATTAAAAACAATAATACAACGAACTGAACATGTTCAGCAGAGGAGTGGCTAAAAACATACCAAGCGTGTGTCAACATCAAACTTGTGCCGCATGTGCATAATCTCAACCATAAACAGATCAATTGCTTCCTCAGGCTTACGGATGCATAAAATCTATCATAGCAAATTCATTGAACACCCGGTTGTAGAAGGTTAAAAAGACGAACAATAAAATAAACACACTAAATTTCCATAATTACAAGGACTCGATAAATATCAATATCTCGATATCACTCACCGCATCAACAATTATATTAGTCAATTGATCAGCAAGTGCCTCATACAACTGCAAATGAGAAGGAAACATAAAATAATGAGAATGTAATGCTATTAGCCAACTGAAAAACTATGCTGTTAATTTATTTGTTCAATATATCCATAAATACCAAAATTTTATCAACTACCATTTAAAACAAGGATAAATTGAAACAAAATGCACCTTTGTCCTCACTGTAGTTCTTGCTACCATCTTGAGCATCTCTATGTCAGGCCTGTCACCCATGACAACAGGAGTCTTAAACTTCTCAAGAAATTGTAGAGTTGCTCTCTTTGCAATTTCAAAACCATCAACCAATACACGTGGATGCATACCTAAATAATCATATTTCTATTAGCATTTGATGCAAAGCAATGATGAAAAATACACCAAACAAATGTCCACACACTCACAGACTAGGATGTGTCTTTGCTTGCCCAAATACCTATTTCAGGATGTGACTACATTTATTGTGTCTTCCGTACGGCTAATGATTGTCAGAAGGGGATTGGTCTTGCATACAAAGAGATTGTGTAATCATAATACATTTGTAACTTAATCATTTTAGCAATGTGATATTTTCCTGTTTTGGAGGATTTCTTAATTCTTATCATCACCCAAGTTACATTTTTTTTATTCTCTAAATCTATTCTTACGGCAACTTGTGTTTTTCATAGGGAAAAAGTACCTAATTTGGATTGTCTTGCTATGGGAGCTTCTAGAAAAGTCAAATTGTAGAGGTTGAGTTCAATATATTGAAATCTACTAGTTAAAATGTTGACAATCATTACAATTTCATCTCAACTTTCTTTTCCTTCAAGTGCTGCATGAAAAGTTCATCCAAACAATATCATGCTATATTTAGCTTAGCTTTATAACAGAATGTTTTCATGTGGTGCAAATGAAATTAAACGAACAACTTCATAACCAATTGACAATCACACAAATGAGCAACAGGGCGAAAAACTCTCTAACCTTCATCAATATAACGGTCAGATTGTTTCATAAGTTCCCCAATGAAAAGGACAGTAGAAGTTGTGCCATCTCCACTAATATCATCCTGGGCAACCGCCGTCCTAGCAATCATAATAGCAGTCGGATTCTGAATTTGCTGTATATAACCAACAAATAAAAACAGCTTAGAATTCCAAAAAATTTCCAACAAAAAGAAACATGCAAATTTATTTCATTTTACCATAACTGTTTCAAACAAAACATAATCGCAGACTATTCAAAACTAGCACATCAACAAATACCAAACACAACACTAACACATCAACATTGCTAATAATTTAATGTAACTACATGCGTCAACATTACTAAAACATTCTTGTTACCGTGCATCAACATTACTAAAACCATTTTTAAACCAAACATAAGGCCCGTTTGGATGGGCTTATTTGAGCTTATCTACTGCAATAAGATTTGTGACACTGTTTGCGAGACTAATTTTTATAAATTGTTTATCTACAGCTTATGACATTTTTCCTAAATTGTTTTGAACTTATTTTTATAAATTCTTAAGACATAATTAATAAAAACAACTTATAATGTATATAAAAACAATTCAAATTTATTTCATTTTTTGTTATAAAAATAGCTCATACGAGCTTATTCATAAACGCTGATTTTGATAAGCACTTCTGCTATAACCTGTTTATAAAGCACCAACAAGAACACAACTCTAATTTGTAACTGTATATATGCGTGTCAAGTTTACTATAACCATTTCCAAGTAAACACAAACTTAAACTACGAATGACAACACAGACATATTTCATAGTCGTGTTAACTTTATACGCATCTTCAATCGGTGCAACGTAGATCATAGCAAAACAAAAATAGCAGAAAAAGTGAAACTAACCATTTCTTTCAAGAGAGTGTTACCATCTTTGGTGAGTTTGATATCACCAGAACCACCAACGAGCCTGATTCAGAGAGAGAAAGTTAGGTTAACAAATCAAAAATGGAAATGAAAATGGAGAACGTAGAAGAGTTCGTACATTTTGATTGTGCCTTTAGGACCTAGATTGGATTTGAGAACATCTTGCAAACCCTTAGCGGCATTGATGTTCATGTGAAGTGCCGCCGATTTGTTCAGAACTTCGGCGTTAGGGTTCAACACTCGTATAGACATTTTCGCTTTTTTTTCTCAGCAACGACAACTGAAGCTACGATATGGAATCGATCAGAGTGTGCGTGAAGTGAAATGGGAGTGAATGAACGAAGAAGGGAAGAAAATAAGCGGTTTTAGGGGTTTGGAGTTGCAGTGAAACGACGGCGTTTTGGACTGGATTTGTAGGAAGTTTTTGGGCTTTACCTACCAATATTCACTTTTATTTAATTTCATTTGGAAAAAACTTTCCTGCACCCCCTGAATTTTATCTGGCACCCCCAAATTTTCTATCTCACGCGAAAAATGTGATAGGCCATTTAAAAGGTTCATCATGCATTTTTATCGGCATTTAAAAAAAATCGATGTTTGACAGTTTTTATCGATTTTTTCAGAAACTCCATGAAGTATCGATTTTTTTTTCAGAACCTTGAAAAACTAGTGTGTTGATTTTTAATGGTTGAGATTTTGTCACACTTTATTAGGATTGTGATTGTACCAACAGTTGTGTGTGGTTCATAATGATTTAAAACTTGTATGAATATTCATCATATATTGTTAACAAAAATACCTCATAGTGTCTCAATTTTTGTATGAAACCTCTTGTTAATTTTAGACTCACAGAGGACACCCTTCTTACTGTTCTGAAATTCAAACTATATAATCTCTTGCACCACACAGACAACAGAAAGGTGCTTAAGATCGAATATTTTTCACCATCGATTATTAATGAAGGACGTGTGAAGTTTACAACTTTTAGATGAAGACTGCTGAAGATTTGAAAGTTATGTAAACCACATATCGTCGATACGAAACAAAGGGTTTGATCGAGATGGATGTGACAGTTGCAAGGTCTATCAATGTTATTATAAAGATGTTAAAACATCCTTAATCAACCAATAATATTTAAGTCTTGTGATTGTTATTTTCTTATTAAATTATGTTAAGGAGTGTTCGTGTTAAGTTAGGTTCATCATGCAATAATGTAATGTTAAATTTCATCTAATGAAATGTTAAGTTAAAATGTCAATAATATACAAATAATTTGTTACAAAACCAAAATAAAATCAATAACAACAAAAAAATATATAAATTAATAAAATATATTAAAGTCCGCAATGGACAATATGTGATATGTCACTATCTAGGTTTACCAAACCCATAAGGTGATTTGAAAGAAATGTAATCCTCTATAGTCGTTGTTGATTAGTCATACCAAATTGGGGTAAGGGTGGACAAAACTTCACCACACGCATGTAACCGTTTGATGTGTTAGAAAATGTGAGAGACAAAGAGTTATAATGGGTTTTTCAGGGCGGATTCAGATAGTGGTTTCGGGTTTGTCAAAAATCGAACTGGTATAATAATAAGTTTTTATTTTTATTTCTATTACAATAATTATTTTTATGATTATGGTTTGAATCTTAAGTCAGACATATATAATTACATTCTTCTTCTTCTTTGAGCCAAAGTCGCCTCCACTTTCAGTCTCTATTATTTTCTTCTTCACCCAGATTCATATTCTTCATTTCCTTATTTCTATTATCATCAGTCTCCACTTTCATCTCCCTCACTCATGTTATGTCTTTATCACTCAACATAATAATCATCCACCAAACTCAAATCATATCCCCAAATCACACACAAAAAATATGATCCACCACCACTTTCGTTACTCTTTCACGCTCTTTTTCACTCCCACTCTTACTTGCAACTAAGATTTGAAATCCAAACCCTAACACCCATTTTTTTGTAAAAGTTCATTGAAAGGTAATAATTTAAAATTGAAAAACCTTTGATGCTCTTTTATTATGGTTTTTTTGCCACTATTATGCTATGATTTTTTATTCACTACTTGTTGTTTGATTTTTATGCAGCGGTTAGTTATATTAATACAATGAATCTTACATGGCAGTACATGTTTATCAATTGAATACTCATAAAAGGTTAATGTCTTTGTGTATTTGTTCATCAGCATTTGATGTTTTTGTTTTCATACTTGGTTTGTGATTAGGGTTTGTATCTTTTGATATTATTCTAATTTTTGTTTTGTTTTGTTTTTGTAGGTATAAAAAATAATTTATAGGAGGAGTTGTGGAAGTTGTTTAACTTTATGGAAGTTTTCTACTTTGCTCACATGGAACCCGTGTGATTGTTTTTTTTTTGCACAAGGTTGAAGATGAAGAATGTGAATACGAGAGAGAGAGAGAGAGAGAGAGAGAGAGTTTGTAACTGAATTGTAACTAACTTTCTAACAAAATTGGAAAATTGTTATGGATCAAAGTCTTTTTACAAACTAAACCACACTTGGTTTATATACTAATCAAAATATAAAAATGAAATTCAAATGCAAGTTAAATGCAACTAATGTGAATTTGGATTACACTTTAACACCATCCCTTAATCCACATTCAAGACTAAAATCAACAACACCAATTTCACCCCTTAAATGGATAAAGTGTTTAGTCTTTATTGTCTTGGTAATCACATTTGCAAGTTGCCTCCAAGGGCTACAATGAGCAAATTCAAGCACTCCATTTTGAATAATTTCCTGTTAGCAATATGTCATCAACATACAGACACACCAGAATCATATTGATATCAAATTTATGCTGAATATAAACACCATATTCCATCTCACATTTTTCTGAATCCTTGAAGCTTGAAAAATGAATCAATTTTCAGACTCGAGACTCTATGAGCTTGTTTCAGTCCATACAAGACCTTATGCAACTTGTACACCATCCCTTCCTGATTCTTTTTCACAAATTCAAGAGGTTGTGACACATTAAAATCCTCTTGTAAATGATCATTCAGACATACAGATTTTACATCTAAATGCATTAAAGGAAAATTTCTATTAGCAGTTATAACAATCATCGGTCTTATTGTTTTATGTCTAGATACAGATGAAAATACCTCAAAGTAATCTAATCCATATTTCTATAGAAATCTTCTAACTACTAATCTTTCTTTGTGTTTGCTAAATGATTCATTGTACTATGAGGATACGTATGCATAAGAGTTAGAATCCTTAGCGAACACACGAATTATTAAACTTTTTCCTTTTGTTGAGATCATAGCAAGTAACTTTTAGATAGTAACACCCTTTCAATCATATAACAAACAAAATGGTTTCCATTGAGTACAACGGATGTGAGGAGTGTCAATACCTTTCTCTTGCATAATCGATTTCCTTATCCGTTTCTCTTTCCCTGGATTTTATCGATGTTTTCCTTTTCCTTAGAGAATAAATAAAGTTCGATGGAGACCCTGTTGTGTCTACGAGCGTGTGATGCGCTCAGGTATTTTTTACGGCGCGACATTAAGGACATAGTTTGTGTCTATATTTGTCACACTTTAAGAGACATTGTGTACATCATTGACTAAACATAAAAGACCCATTAACCAAAATAGTGATAAGGCCTTAATATATTTCATTAAATAACTAAGGTATCATACAAAATACATGAAATATACATCCAAAATACATAGTAGACATCCAAAGATTCGTATCTAAGTCTGTCTCCCTCGAATCCTTCATCTCCCTTTTGAATCAATCATCTTCGTTCACAGCAGCTCATATTTTCAGAGTTTGTCAAATTAGGGTTAACTTTAGGAATGCTTAAACTTAAATTAGAGAATTTGGTTTGATTAAATAAAGGTAAATTTACAACAATTATATCTCAGCAAAGTTACAACCATCTCAACAACGTAACAACCATATAAGCACCGTTAATGACAATTGTGAATTTTTAGAATAAATTCATAAAAAATGGCCAACGTTGTAGACATTACGCAACTTAAAGGACTGACATGTAGCAAAAGAAAACCCTAAAGGACCAACCTGTTACAATTAAATATGCTAAAGTACCCCTGGTGTAGTTAAGCCAAAAAACTAATAGTAAAAATGAAAAAGGTGTATTTCGAGCCTTGGTCCCTAAGCCATGTTTTCTCTCGGTTGGACATCCCAATTGAGGGAATAGATAAATTATAAATAAATAAAAAATAAGAAAGACGCCAATTTTAAAAAATCAAAAGTAGAAAGTGGATTTTGAGGCTTGACCGCTTGCCATATTTTCTCTCGGTTAGATGTCCCAACCGAGGAAATAAATGATATTTATTTTTTATAAAAAAAAATGGAATGTTGCTCGCCCATGGTTTATTTAGATTGGCTGAAGTGAAAGATTTTTCATAAAATGTATTATTTGTAGTATTTATTTTGGAGAAATTACAAAGTGAATTAGTTTTCATATTGATCAAGTGGTTTAATCGGTTTAATTGAAAGGATACATTATGGTTTTCCTACCGGTTCAATGTGGTAATCGAGGAGATAACCAAGATATTTTTCCTATTGGTCTAGGTGGCAACCGAAGGGATAACTAAATGGATTTTCTATAGGTCTATGTGACAACCGACAAGATAACTATAAATTTTCCAATCAGTTTAATTGCTCACCGAGGGAATAGTTAAAGCTTATTTTTAAAATAAAAATAAAAAGAATTTTAGGAGGAAGAAATTGGAAGACACAAAAGTCAAAATGTCTACCTATCAGCTCACAAGAAACCAAAGGGATATCTATGAGTTTTTCTATCAATTCAATTGTCAATCGAGGAAATAGTTGAATCCCATTATTCAAAATTTCAAAAATGTCATCGCATTTTGTAGGGAGCTTAAGACTTCAAATATCGACATGACCTTGTTAGGGATCATGTTTGATATATTTTCGTGGGCCAAAATATCTGTGAAGAAAGAGGCGCCTATGAATTTCTTGATTATTCCACATGAGAGGAGATCGACATTTAGGCCTGCAAATATTTTGGTTATGAGTGTGTAGGAGGAAAACATGCTTATGTGGACTTGACTAGAGTTTCTCCACTAGTGGGATTGGGGACTTAAAGTTTTACTATGGAATAAATAGCTCTCAAAACTACTTTAAGGAAAATGGTCAAACATCATAAGAAAATATTTTCTGACAATCAACATGCTTTTATACCATTTGTCTTTGACAACTTTAGAGGGCGTTTTTTCCTGAAAGCGCCCTCTAAACACTTTACAATGACAACTTTAGAGGGCGCTTTTTCCTGAAAGCGCCCTCTAAACACTTTACACTGACAACTTTAGAGGGCGCTTTTTCCAGAAAGCGCCCTCTAAGGTGTCCCTGTATGGACCACTCCAGAGGGCGCTTTTTTCTTAAAGCGCACTATAATGTGGCCACTTTAGACAGCGCTTTCTCCAGGAGAACAAAGCGCTGTCTTTACCTATGCCAGCGCCAGATTAGAGGGCGCTTAAAAGCGCTGTTATAGGCCAAAATAAGCGCCCTCTTTTCCCTTATTTGGCGTAGTGTCCACTAGTGAGATTGAGGACTCAAGGTTTTACTGTGGGATAAACAACTCTCAAAGCTACTTTAAGGAAAATGGTTAAACATCATGAAAAAATATGTTCTGACAATCAACATGTTTTCATACCATTTGTCTTTGACAGTTTGAGTTTTCTAGCATCAAAAGAAGTTGATCTTTTACAAAGAGTCCAAATACTTATAAATAACAATGTTGTATCTCCTAGGTCTATGAATGTAGTTTTTAAGAATATTGATTTTATTATTAAAAAATAATAGTGGTGCAGTTTGTTGTCCATTTATTTTATTATATTTTTATGGTTAATAAAATTCGATAAATCCATTAAAAATGTATATTTAATTATAGTAAGGAAGTGTTTAATATTATTAGTTTTTCTTTTTGTCTTAATTAACCGAAAGTATAACTACCTAAAGGAATCACGTTTTTCTTTTATAGCTTTATTACATGAAAAGTAAAGAATGTACTAAGTTTGAGTTTGGCATATGGACTAGCAAAGTATGCTAAGAAAAAACTTTGACTAGAGAAAAGTTGTTAAATATTCAGCAGATTCTAAGATTTTATTCCAAAAATCAAAATCTCATGCAATTGTTCAACAACGTGGTGGTACATGATCCAGGCACGAGGGAAGCAGCCTTAAAAATTCCAATCTTACAATAGATTATGATGTGGAACCCATAAAGAACAATACGTGTCATACTAACTTTACATAGTTAATTTCATATGGAGGCAATGGTCAATTATTCTTTTTATCTATAACTCCATATAAGAGCTTGTTTTGATACGTGAAAGTCAAGGGTTGTAGAAATGTAGCAATGAATATTCATCGAAATTTTTTATTGAAAATTAATATAAAATTCTAATTACAAAGCAACTAAATGATGGTTAAAATCCAATACTCTTAAACACAAGCAATGAGAGGCTAAAATCCAATACTCTTTATCATTAAAACTTCTATAAAAAATATCGATTAGACACCGAAAAGTTGATAGCTATACCGTAAACATCGGTCACTAATTCATTAGCGGCCAAGATAACAACGAACACATTTCATTTGGTAAAATACTATTGATGAAACAATTGCAAATTCTAGTGTATAAATTGAAAAATAACTAGAATTCATGCTTAAATTAGTTCACAAACATTGGATTGGATAGCTTTAAACACTAAGTAAATACAGTTTTAAACCTATTGTGAAAAGGACATCAATTTTTTCAATAAGGAAGAAAGTATTATTAATAGGAGAATAAGGGGTATTTGACCCTTCCATTTAAACGTGATAAAACGGATCCGACTTGTTGGACATATCTGTTTTGCATGCACTTTAGTGTAGAACAGGTCAAACGTTTAGATTCGCAACTTATAATGTATTTGTTCTGCCCTACTTCATTTTTTGCGAATTTTTACGGGCACAGATATTAACATAAATTTTTACATTTGTATACTTAAAATGTTCATTGTTGGCGAATCCGTCCTATCCGTCCTCACTTTTTTGCAGGACGACCCTAGATTTTATTTCCGCACTCTTAACTATGTTTGCCCTGCACAATCCCGTTTTTTTGCGGATTTTTGTCGGACAAACTAAATCTTTAACAATTACATGAACATTGAATTGAATAGGATTATCCTTCCAATCGTCGAAGACGAAGTTTGTCACTAACTTTTTCCTACTTATCAACCAATTCTATGATATAGCTTGTATTTTGTGTATAATTTCTGAAAAATATGCTAGAGTTTCTCTAAATATCATGTCATTTTTTAGTAGCCATATATTCCAATAGTGGCTAACCATATTAAAAATCTTTATTTTTTTGTAATTTTTTCTTGTTTAACTTTTGTATGTGTTGTGGGACATGGCGTGTATCTACGGAAGCTTGACTATTTTTCAAGCTTTCTCTTCTTTTTCTTTTCTTTGAGACATTTTCGAACCACTTCCACATTTTCTTTTTAGTTCCTTCGAAGTATTGTTTCTTTGATAAAATTATCTCTTCAAAAATTAGAGTAGTTTTAATAATATAATTGTCCATTCGATAAACTTTGTCCTTTTGAAAATTTGAGTGATTCTAGTACCATATGTGAGAATGTATTTTTAGAAAATGTCCTACGATGTAATATGACTCTGATAAAATTTGTAACTAAGCTGGGTTTTTTTCCAAAGATGTTGTGGTTAGACATCACAGCAAAACGTCTTTAAAAAGTGACCTACTACGTGACTCATCTATGTCGTCTTTTCGGTGTACATAACAAATTTTAATGATTTTAATATTTGATTAATATAACTTTAAGATGTTTCTTTTTTTCCATGACAATGGTTCTATGTGTCGTAGGTTCGACTTTGATTTTGATGATGACATCTCTTTAATTCAAACGACTTTGGTTTTGATGAGATCAACTCTTTCAAGGATTCTTGACGACAAATGTCAAAGGGAGAGTTGATAACATCTGTCAAATGGTTTTGATCATAAAACTGACCTCTTCCAAAGATCTCTGATGAGGACATCTAAACAAAAAAGATATATCTCAAGCCTCACCAGTCAGATGTTTCAAGCTCCAACTGAAGTGATAGACAATGTTGAATCAAACAAATAAACTTGAAGTCTTGAAGTTGTAAAGATGAGAAAATATGAAAGCTCGTCTACTCTTGCGCTTAACACTTTAATTTTTTATCAATTAATTGTAAATAGAACAAGAGTAAGTCTTGCATACTAAGGTAATGTACACACATAAAAGTATTTTTAACTTCTCTTCTCTTTTGATAAAATTTCTTAAAAACAATCCGAGTACATGCTTAATTGATTAGAAGTTTTATTAATTAATTAGGAAGGTAAAATGCACTAGTTAATTGATTAAGAGAATCTTGTTGTTGAGAAAAACAAGTGAGTTAGAAGTGTTAAGAAACAAGTGTGGGGAAGTCGTGCAACTGAGAGAATTCACACACCTATCATCTTAAGATTTTGGGTGAATATGTGGCGTGTCTCTCACAAGGTTTATTTATCATAAAAGAAGGCCCCCAACTAAAAATCTCCCTCATGTTGACAACCCCCCCCCCCCCTTAAAAATTGATGACCCAAAACTTGTAGTCCATTAAATCAAAGTGTAACGCCTCCTAATCAATTAAGGAGGCTGATAATCAATTAAGTGAAATAGAAACTCAAACTTTACTATTTTAGTTTGGTTAATTAATTATCACATGCTTTTAATCGATTAAATCATTAAAAAAAGAACATGGATTATTTCCTTTTTGAGACGAATTTTTTCCTTTATAAATGAGGTCTCTCCTAATTTCAAAATACACACGTTTTCTGAATAGAACTCTCTACTATCTTTATTTCTTTCATTCTTCTAAATTTATTTTTTTACTAGAGTTGGCTTAGTGGCAATAAAGTAAAAAAATTCATGAGAGTTGTGTTGCACTAGTGCTGTGTTATAATTGTTTATTCAAGAACTCAATTTTCTTATGATCACTTTGTAATAGTTTTGAAGGTTGCAGCTAAATATGTAAAAAACTTGGGCAAAGGTTATTGAGCCGAGTCTGTGCAAAAACTCTTGTTATTTGTGAAAGGTTTTTGGGATGATTATGTACAAAAACACAAGTAGTTGTTGAAGGTTGTTTGGGCTGATCTTGTATAAAAAATCAAGATTATTTTAGTGGAAATCTCAAGGGAAAACACTTGGAGATTGTAGTAGGTCAATTTGTTTAGGCTGAACCAGGATAAATCTCTAGTTTGATCTTTCTATACCTTATCTATTTTATCTTATGTTATTTTTATTTTGATGCTTATCTCTTTGCCTATTCTTCTTTCAATTTTTATGTTGCTATTTCTATGCTTAATTATTTATTCAACATAAATAGTTTTAAAATTTAGAGTTTTTATAAATCAATTTTAAATTTTTAATATCACAATTTATTCCCCTCCTCTTATGTTTGAAGTCACTTACCAAAGAAATTACTAGCTCTAGTTCTGTTGTTCCTGATAAAAACAATTTTTTTCATTTGTTTGAAAATGGCAACAAAAGATGTTTTTTTTTTAAATAAAAAAAAAAGATTGATAATATTTTAAAGATCGATATTTCAATTTTACTTGAAACAAATGAGCACAAAATAAAAGATAAAATGGATAAAGGAATACTCCATTTGAATGAACAAAAATATTTATACTAGAGATTCTATTTTCAATGGTTTTTTGTTGATTAATATGATTATTATGATTTATATCATTATTATAATATATATAAGTCAACCAAATAAAATTGAAATACTATTAAAAAGAATATAATATTGAGGAAGATCACGCTAAAAAAATATGTTGTAAGTCGTTACCTCAAATATCAAAAGACTAGTGATAAATTCATGAGATACCATTTCATGAGATCTAGAAAGTTGATAAAAATGACGAGTGTTAGTTGTTCGGACAACAACATTAAAAATAAATTTTTAGGTGTTGCTCTAAAGGAAACAAGCAAACATATCTAGAACTAAGGTCATACTATGAATAAGAACTCCATCCGCAACAAGAATTCTCCTATAAGGGCTCAAAATGTGAATTGGTAGAAACAACTGACAAATGACAATGGGTTAATTCACTTGCTACAATTGTAGGAAACTTGATCATATGACACGATGTGTGGAACAAGCCAAGCCTAACTCTACAAGTCAAATTGACTAAAGATTAATCAATTATTATGATTATTGAGATCAATTTTGTTGGTGGATCAAATGGAACTAGGGTATCCATATTTTAATTAAATAAGATTGGTTTCACTAAGATTATAGAGGAAAATTTGTATACCATTACTATACTTATTATTATTTTTGGGTAAGATTGTGCTGGTGATAACATTCTAAACTTTGTCTTAGTGAACAAGTGTGTGATTTCAAATAGGAGTAGCTTAGATTTAATTCAAAAGTTATATTTGATTTATTTTTTAAATTTTGATTCATGTAGCTTAGATTTAATTCAAAAGTTACATAATACACATATCTAGAGATGGTGGATTAGTACACCTTTTGAATGTTATGATAAAGAGTAGGACATATGACACTTGTTGTAGTCAGATTTCCACATTGAAAGGACAACTACCTCTACCAATAAAAAAGGAGGCCTTTAAAGATGAGGCTGAGGAAGGTAGGTCCCTACTTACACATGCATCAGAGACTTTGTCATCAAGTTTCTCTCTTGTTAGGCTGCGCATCAGGGAATTGATGCCAACATAATTTTCCAAGAGATTTTGGGGAAATCCTAGGTTGCCTTGCAGGTGAAGAGGATGAAGTTGAGTGTTAGTAGTTCCTGTGTGACCTAATAGGATGCATTATTTTTAATATGTTTTGTTTGGATTAGACCGTATTTTGTTTACAACATTATCATGTATTAAATTGACATGTTACATTACATATGATTTTGGATATTTTTTGTTTTAATTATTTTTTAATGTCATTTTAGGTTATTGTTCATATTGGTGAACTTTGAAGGTGTTATTATCAAAAGTATTTTTCAGTGGTTCAGATTCAATAACTTGAAAGGTGTCATTGGATTATTTTGTGTATTCTAGATTACATTGACACTTTCGGTAGGCTAGAATGAACATTAACTTGTATTTAGTGATGTGTTTAATTTATTTGCAGGTCATATCATAAAAATAATGAACTCATTTTATCCATACATATTAAAACTATATTTTGTTAACGGTATTTTTAGTTAAGATAGTTATTTAGGTTTAATTTAGTTTTCTTACTTTATATTAAAGCAACCTATCTTTTATATATATATATATATATATATATATATATATATATATATATATATATTATATATATATATATATATATATATATATATATATATATATATATATATATATATATATACCTTGTGTTCATTCAATAGAATGCTAAGTCAAATGTTCAAATACAATATCATACTCAAATGATATTATAGTATCAGTAGTGTTAGTAACTAGAAGATCATTCCTTTTCTTCTTCACTACTTCTTCATTTTAGCTTCAACAATGAAGGCTCTTGATCATGATACCTCCTCCACCATATAAAATAACAACAACACCCACAATAATTAAAACACCAACAATGAATCCATAAAGAATCTGAACCTTGATCAATCCAACCCATAATATTTTCATCCTGCTAAAAATTCTGGTGTAGTCCTTGTTTCTCCGCCATTATCAGAAAATAACTTTGAATCTTGGAGTTGTTAGATTAAAAGAGCACTTTTAAGTAAGAACAAGATCAAGTTCATCAATGGCAAACTCACAACACCTCAAGAAGACGATCCTATCTTCGATACTTGGTAAAGATTCAACAACATTGTACTTTCTTGGATATCTCCATCTCTCTCACTCGACATTGCTCATAGCACCATCTATGTCGACAATGCAGCCCAACTATGGACAAATATGTGAAAACCGGTTCTCAAAGAGTGATCATTTTCGCTTATCTGGTCTTCTCAACCAAATTCATTACATGCGGCAAGGTGACAAATTAGTGACGACATATTTTAACAAGTTGAAAACTTTTTGGGAAGATTTGGAGGCCCTTAAAATTCTTCCAAATTGAACTTGTGGAGCTCATCTCACCATCAAAAAAGCATTGAGATATGGAGTATGTGATCTATTTCTTGAAAGGTATGAATGACAACTTCAACCATCTCAAATCCCAAATCCTCATGGTCGAGCCTCTCCCAGATGTCACCAAGGTTTTTTCTTCTATCTTGCAACAAGAACACCAATTAACATCTTCTATCACTTATGAATCTTCCAAGAATCTTATGGAAAACACAAACAATCCTCAAGTTAATAGAATATTTCCTCATAAGCAAGGCAAAGGTCGTGGTAAACCAGGTTTTCAAGGCAAGCCATAATTCAACTCCAAAGTTTGTTCCTTATGTGGAAAAAAATTGTCAAACCTTTACACTTGCTACTTCAAACATGGATTTCCACGTGGCTTCATGTTCAAAGATGATATAAGGTTCTCCAACAATGTTGTTGCATGTAATGAGGCTCATTCACTAGTTGCAAATAATGTTGATTGATGAAAGTCCGTAGTTGCATAAATTTAGTCGAAGAATCAGATCAAAACAAGTGAAAGGTGAGCCAAAATAAAGAAGAAAGACCGAAGAATGAGGAAAAAATATCTAAGTGTGAAGATTGTGGACTTAGTGAAAATTTGAGTGAAAAAAGAGCAAAAAAATAGTGCAGCTTCGAAAATAATCACATGCACCATCGTGCAGCATCGCGCACGATAGCTCAATAAAAGCTTCACTGAACACATGATGCAAGTCATCACACGTACAATGCAAGTCATCACGCGCATGATGCTCCCTTTTTTTAGGCTTTTCTGACGCGTTCTGGTCCATTCGGAAGCCAATAAAAGGGGATTTTCTGCACTTTCATAAGTATGACGATTTGGAGAGAGCAAAGCACGATTTAGAGAGCACCAAAGGGGATTTTTAGGGCAATTGAAGCCATTGAAGGCCATTACTTCAAAGGAATTCATATGTTATTTTCATCTATCAATTATGGTATTGCCATATGAATTATGAGCATCTAAACTCCTCTAGGTTAGGTTCTGTTATGATGAACCTATTTCAATATTGTTGGATTCTATGTTGATTTAACTTTGTATGAACCTTTTGACCTATAATGCCATTAAATTTATTATTGTTCTTAATGTCTTTTATGTGAGATACTCTTTTAATTTGATTTTGGACACATAGGGAATACTTACCATTAGTCTATGTGTTGGACCAATGGCAATTGTTGTACTTACACTAGTTGAATACGAATAAGAGACCCCGAGTAGTGACATAGGGAATTAACATTCTATACATCGTCTAACCCTGCTTACGCTGGAGGACTAGGGATAAAAAGCTCTGAGTATTGGTTAGTGAGTTATTTCGTGAGGGATCGGCTATAGCAGTTTTGTTAATTCTCTGTGGGGTTAAGTGATAAGATCATTCATACAAGGCATCAAACATCAACAATAAAGGAATAAGGGATTCTAAAACACAACCTGATCGCTTTTGTGATCCTGTTTAATCGCTTTTTTACTTTTCACACTAAAACTCGAAACCCTCCCCCCTTTTAACTAGTTTTTATATATTACACACATTTTGTCTTGCTTGAAGGCAGTCCCCATGAATTTGATCTTTTTTTATTACTGCGACATTATCGGTACACTTGTCGAGAAGTCATCATTGATCATCCTACTAAAAAAATTGAAATCACTTATGACATGTACAAAAAGCTAAAACACTGCTTAACAAGACTGTATATTCAACTGATTATGATCCTCACATCATACATGCAACATATTCAGGTTTGACTCATTCTTTAAATATTGTCACAGGTAGTTCATTGAGAAATAATTGGATCATTGATACAAGTGCAACATGCCTTATTTGTTCCTCTCTTAATCTCTTATATTCTCATCACTTTATTTCACCTATTGTTATCAACTTACCTAACAAATCCTATTTTTCATCCACAATCTTTATAACTATTAAATTGAATGACAACTTAACCCTATACAATGTTCTTTTTGTTCCTGAATTCAATTGCAGTCTTATTTCTACATTCCAATTATCATCTTATAACAAATGTAATCTTATCTTTGATCATTTCTCTTGCATTATTTATGAACAACTTTCATTTAGGATAATCGGGCTTCCTAAACTTTACAAAAACTTATACACTCTAAGTCAAGAATATATTTTTTTAGCATTTTTCTCTAATATTGATGTAAATGTAACTAAATGTAATTATGATGCTCAAAATAAGTTTAGTCTTTGGAATCATAGACTTGGACATCCATCTCATAATGTACTCAAAACTATTCAACAAAGATTTTCCATTGTCTGTGATCATGTCAATTCTGTCTGTGACTGTTGCCACTATGCCAAGCAAACAAAATGTTCTTTTCCTTTGAGTAATATTCAAACTACATCATCTTTTGAACTAATCCACCTGGACATTTGGGCCCCTCTCACACCCTTATCAGTCCATGGCCACTCTTAATTTTTAACTATTGTAGATGACTTCATAAGACATACTCGGGCCTTCCTCATGAAAAGAAAATCTGAGACAAGAATATTAATCATGCAATTCATCAGCTTGGATCATACTCAATTTGGCAAGACCATCAACAAGATCAGATCAGATGATGGCAAATAATTCTTAATGGATAATCATTTCAAAGAAAGTAACATCATTCATCAAAAGACCTACATAAAAACTCCACAACAAGATGTTGTTGCCGAAAGAAAACACATGTATATTCTCAATGTTGCAAGAGTCATTATGTTTCAATACAACCTACCAAAGTTGTTTTGGAACTTTGCTATTAGTCATGCAGTCTATTTGATCAATATATTGCACACTCCTATCACCAACTCTCAGTCTCCCTATGAACTCCTTTAGCATTCTAATCCTGACTATACCAACCTCAAGGTATTTGGATGCCTTGCCTTTGCATCAACTCTTATCCAAAGGCGCCAGAAAGTTGACCCCCGTGCCACAAAATGTGTGTCTCTTGGTTACAAACAAGGAACCAAAGAATACATTGTCATGAATCTCAGCATAAGAGAAATTTTCATCACTAGGAATTTTTGCTTTTATGAAGACTCATTTCCCTTCATTATGCCATCCATCACCATTAACTCTTACCGCACCAAAATTCTTGATTATGAATTACCTTTTCTAGACACACCTACAAACTAATATACTTCTCTAACACCTCATGATCAAAATAATTTCTCACAACAACCTCAATCTGTTTCCCAATCAACATAGTCCGATTCACCAACATCTCCCTCTCCATAAAATATCCAACCCCTTCCTCCAAACTTTCAATCTACCACATCCTAACCCCCACCCTTTGTAACAACAAACACTCTTCCAGTCATTTCCAGAATTTTCAATAGAACCATTCGTAAACCTATAAGATTTGATGACTTTGTTTGCAATTACCTCACTGCTTCCTAACATACCACCATACACACACACACACCATTATATCCTATTCAACCTTACCTAAAAAATTCCCATTTATCTACAACATACAATCACTACATTTCTAACATCACTTCCCAAACTGAACGTACAACATACAAGCAAGCTTCTCAACATGAATGCTATAATTAAGCCACAATCATTGAACTTCAAGCCTTACAACATAACAACACTTGGATCATGACCTCTCTTCCCCCCAACAAGAAACCTATAAGGTGTAGGTAGGTGTATAAGATCAAAAGACATGACGATGGTTCCATTGAAAGATACAAAGCATCATTGGTAGCAAAAGGGTTACACACAAACTGAAGGCATTGACTATATGGACACCTTTTCACCTGTTGCAAAAATGAAAATCGTCAGATTGTTATTGGCAACTATTATTTCAAAGTATTGGCACTTAATTCAACTTGATGTCAACAATGCCTTCCTCCATGGTGACCTGGATGAGGAATTCTACATGACACCACCTCCTAGCTTGATTCCATATGTTCCTTATCAAGTTTTCAAGTTGCAAAAATCCTTTTATGGATTGAAACAGGCTAGAAGACATTGGTTTGCCAAATTATCATCTTCACTTCTTTCCTTCAACTACAAGCAATCTCAATCAGATCACTCCCTTTTTTATTAAGCTTGATTATTAAAAGTCACCATCCTACTCATATATGTTAACAATCTGATCATATCAAGAAATGAAATTTGTGAGATCCAGAGTTTAAAATCAAAACTTAACCTTAATTTCAAGACCAAGGACCTTGAACACCTACAATTCTTCCTCGGCATTGAGGTAGTTCTCTCTTCTCAAGGAATTTCCTTTTTTCAATGAAAATAGGGCCTCAAATTATTGCATGACACATGTCCCCTCACTACAAAACCCCCCTACTCCAATGACAATATCTCATAAGTACACTACCAATGATTCTTCTCCAACTGATCCCACCACTTATAGAAGGCTCATTAGACTGTTAATATTTTTATGCACCAAGAGACCTGACCTAAGCTTTTCAGTTCAACAACTAAGTAAATTCATGTCATCACCTACAACTCTCCACCTATAGGATGTTTATAGAGTCCTTAAATACATCAAGAAATATCCATCTCAAGGATTGTTCTTTTCCTCAACATCTACTCTTCAACTGAAAGCTTTTAGCGATTCAGACTGGGCCTCATGCAGTGAGACAAGGAGATTAATTACAGGATTCTGCAGTTTCTTAGGTGACTCACTCATATATTGAAAATCAAAGAAGAAAATCATAGTTTCTAGATCTCCTTTTGAGGCAGAGTATCGGGTCTTTGCTTCAACTGTGTGTGAGTTACAATGGCTCACATATTTACTACATGACTTCCATGTTGATTTCATCACCCTCATGCTTATGTATTATGACAATCAATCAGCTACACACATTTTTGCAAATGTCACGTTCCATGAAAGGACCAAACATATTGAAATCGACTGCCTAGTCCTTAAATACATCAATAGAGTGCTAGGCTAAATGCTCAAATGTAATATCATACTCAAATTGTATTTACTTAGTCAAAATGAACTTTAACCTAGTTATAATTTACTACAACAAAAGTCTTAGTTTATTCAAGATCAATGTCGTTGTTAAACTTTCTGATATGAAGCACCAACCGGACAAAATGAATCTTCGTTTAAACCACTGTGACATAAGAATGGTGATCAAAGTTGAGTATCATCGTCTACTAGTTGACGATGATGAACATGTTTAATGCACCAGCATGCAATTTTAAAAGGACGAGGATGTGAAAACCATGTTCTTAATACTTTGTCAGTACAATGCCAAGAGATTGACCGAGTTAGATGTTATCATAGTCATATCAATTTCTGCTATCAGTTCAAGTCTAATTTGTCTCATGAAATTTGATGAGACGCGACGTGTTTTGTTGAATTTGATAAAAAAGTAACTAGCTTGATTGATCTATGCTCTTTTTAATTATTCATACCTTTTTTTTTGTTTAACATATAACACATTGAATTTCATCATGTTTAATGAAATATTTATGTACATTTTGTTCGTTCACAAATTAAACAGTTTTAAATTCTAGATTTCAGATGCTTCAAAACACGTCCTGCCTCTAGAATCTAAAGGGCATTTGTCAATTTCAATTACGTTCCAGCTTGAGACAGGGGAGAGGACGGAGGGGGATATTAAACTATATTTTATTAAATGTATTTTCAGTTAATATAGTTATTTAGGTTTAGTTAAGTTTGTTATTTGAGACTCAAGCAACCTATCTTGTATATATACCTTATGTTCATTCAATAGAATGCTAGGCTAAATGCTCAAATGTAATATCATACTCAAATTGTATTTACTTAGTCAAAATGAACTCTAACCTAGTTGTAATTTACTACAACAAAAGTCTTAGTTTATTCAAGATCAATGTCGTTGTTAAACTTTCTGATATGAAGCACCAACCGGACAAAATGAATCTTCGTTTAAACCACTACGACACAAGAATGGTGATCAATGTTGAGTATCATCGTCTACTAGGTGACAATAATGAACATGTTTAATGCACCAACATGCAATTTTAAAACGACGAGAATGTGAAAACCATACTCTTAATACTTTGTCAGGATAATCCCAAGAGATTGATCGAGTTAGATGTTATCATAATCATATCAATTTCTACTATCAGTTCAAGCCTAATTTATCTCATAAAATTTGATGAGACGCGACGTGCTTGGTTGAATTTGATAAAAAAGTAACTAGTTTGATGGATCTATGCTTTTTTAATTATTCATAACTATTTTTTGGTTTAACATATAACACATTGAATTTCATCATGTTTAATGAAATATTTATGTACATTCTGTTTGTTCACAAATTAAACAGTTTTAAATTCTAGATTTCAGATGCTTCAAAACACGTCCTGCCTCTAGAATCTAAAGGTCATTTTGTCAATTTCAAAAGCTGCCTAAAAATTTCAAGGAATAAAAAAGAAAAACTCATTGTCTTATACCAATATGCAACCATACCATACCATCCTTCTTGTCAAGCATCTTTCCTTTAAAAGAAGTCCTTTGACTTATATTCTTTTCTCAAAATAGCCTAAATCCCAACGGCCTACTTATAGGACTACGGTTTATTAAAAGCAGTCTCTAAAGAATAAATATATTAGAAACAAGGACCACCCTATTATTTCTCTGTGTATTCTACTGCATTATTCCATTTATCTATTTTTGTAAGATACAAACAAGTACGAAGAGAGAACAACACATGAGTCATTGATTCAAGAAGTTCTTGATATGAGACACCATTTCTTGTGTCCTAACATGAGAAAGTTGATAATTATGCAACACTTGAAAAGCGTGTCCAACATCTTTGTAAACATAAGTTTCAACTCTTTTCCCAGCTTTAACCAAACAATTTGAAAACTCCAAGTTTCTATCTCGTAGTATATCCAATTCCGAAACACATATCATAATAGAAGGAACCCTCAAATCTCTCATCTTAGATATTCCACTTGTTGCAAGAGGATTACAATATGGATGATCGCGCGAAACCGAAACTCCAATAGGTAGCGATAATCGCCAGTAAGTATCCGAAACCGATAAACTAAGCGCTGAGTTTTGTAGTTGCCGAAGGTTTTTCTCAGAATTCGTCCTTTCTTCTCCTCCAAAAAAAGGTTGAATCAATATAATACCTTTTAAAATTAACGGATTCAGATTCAAACACGATGACATGTTTGAATTTGAATTTGACGCTAAGCGCGTAGCAACAACATTGTAAGCTATATTAGCTCCGGCACTATCACCACATAGAAAAAGAGAAGAAATGTTGCAATGTTTCAACCACCAATTTTGGTTTTTATTATATAACGCTTCGTGTTTGATCCACATGAGAGCATCGAAAGCATCGTCGTAAGCAGAAGGAAGACGATTTTCGGGAGCTAAACGATAATTAACCGAGACAACAACACAATTCGCTTTCGAAGCAAGGTTGATTAAGAATTCATGGTAACAAATCCATGAAGCAGAACCAACACAAAATCCACCACCGTGGAAATAAACAAGCAAAGGAAGCTTGTTATTGTCATTATGAGAGGTTGATGTTGGGAGATAGACACGTGTCCATAAATTAGTTTGTTTGTTGATTGTAATGTCTCTTGAAATGACACCATTCTGTGGTGCAAAATTGCATGAGATGTTGGGAACAATTTGTGGTCTTTCTACATGTCCATCTTTGTGAACTTTTATGAGTCCTTCAATTTCTTCAATGATGAGTCCTTTTTGGTGATGAATGTTGTTTGATTTTTGGTTGTTGTGGTTGAATGAAATGGTAGTCATGATGGGAATTTGAAGTGAAAATGTAAATGAAATATTTTTGGTTGTGATGGCATAATGGGGTGATGGTTTAGTCCTTTTTATAGAGGTTGGAGAATGGAGAAAAGTATAAAGGTCTTATCTTTTCATGATCTTGTGTAAAACAAGTGGTGAAGCTCAATCTCAAGAAAGATTCTAGTTTGAATTTGAGAAATCATAGAATTGACTCTCTTTTATTATGAGCATTTGAGTGAAACTTTTGTCTATATTTCGTTTTGGGCCACACTATATCAAATCCAGTATGGAAATGAACAAGGAATCTTAAATGAATTGTGGAATCTCCATGATAAACATTATTCTTATATGATGGAAGTGAAAGGAACGTTTCTCGTGTTACCTTTTGCATTAGGACTAAAGCATGTGCAACCACTTGCACATTTATAATAATATTAAAGTTCCTTAACCTTTGTTCTGCATGTACAAGAATGAAAATATACAGATGGCTTATCTAAATGGAATAAGAATATCTTAATGCATATGTGTTAGAATTGTAATTCTTTGGGTTGAAGTGGGTTGTTTGACAGAAATAAGGAAGTGTTGAATGGTGATAATTGTCGAAACGTCGAAGTAGTGTATCTGAACAGGAATATCGACTTAAGTCTAATTTTATAGTGTTACCAGAATTATATATTTTGGACTTTGTTTGAGGAGCAAGCAAACCCAAAATCTATTAATAGGAAGTAATCCATATCATTGTAATAGAACACATATTTGCAGTTGTAAAGAATAAAATATTCAGTTTGAGAATAAATAGACACTCTGCAGAAATTTCTTCTTCTTCTTCCTTACTAAAAAATCCTAATTTTCTTTTCTTTTCTAATTCAATTTTGTTTCTTTTCATTATCAATTGTGCAACGAAATCTTGCAAATAAGGTTGGTTGATTCACTCGAGTGAAAAGTGGGAAACAAGAGAATTATTCAATCAGAAAGATTGATTATTGTTCATCATGATTTGGTTCGAAATTCATCAAGTTTTGGTGAATTTCTTGAGGGGAAATTGGTGAATTTCCAATATTTGGTATCTAGAGCCCTGACTGAGTGATTCGTGGGAAGCAAAATACGATGGTGATGAATCATTCGAACGAGTATTTTCCGACGAGTCTCCCAATTCTGAAGAATCAAAATTACGAGAATTGGTGCAAACAGATAAAGATTGTCTTTTGTTATCAATATCGTTGGGATCTTGTGAAGGAGGGAATGACGCCATTTGCAGCAAATGTGAAAGATGAAGAAAAGAATGCACACAAAGAATTGAAGAAGGAAGATTATAAAACTCTATTTATGATCCATCAATGCGTTGATTCGGAAAATTTCAAAAAGGTTAGTGATGTCGAATCAGTGAAAGAAGCATGGGAAATTCTGGAAAAAAATCATTTGGAGACACTAAGAAGGTGAAAGAGGTGAGATTGCAAACTCAAAAAAGAACGTATGAATTGCTTCAGATGGAAGACAATGAAAGCATAACTGATTTTTCACTAGGGTTACAAAACTGGTGAATCAAATTAAGAAATGTGGAGAAGTGTTGACATAAAGATAAGTTGTTGCAAAGATCTTGAGGTCATTGACTCCAAAGTTCGACCACGCGGTAATAACGATAGATAAGTTGAAAGATTTGTCAATATTGATAAAAGAAGAGCTTTAAGGGACGCTTGAATCTCACGAACAAAGAATGATTAAAAGAGCTACAGGCAAGTCGAAGAGTGATGTGGCTTTGCATACGCAATCATCAAGAGAAAAGAAAGACAAAGGGAAGTGGTTTGACAACAAAGGTAAAAAAGGCTAGAATAATTTGACTGGTCGAAATCAACAATAAGGAGGCTGGTCGAATAAGAGAAAACCCTCATACCAAAGAAACCAAATAGGTGGTATTGCAGGTAGAGGAAAAGGCGATGGTCGAAAACCTAACAAAAGTCACATTCAGTGTTTCAACTATCAGAAGTATGGTCACCACTCTAGTGATTGTCCTAAAAAATAAAAGAATCAAGATAATGATACAAAGTTTGTAAAATATGAAGAAGAAGAGATCTTGTTGATGGTCACAACAAGAGATGAAGAAAGATTCCATGACCAATGATACTTGACTCATGATGCTCATCACACATGACTGATAGGAAAGATTGGTTTGTCAACATGAACCCCTCAATAAAGAACATGGTAAAATTTCCAAATGACAATACTCTAGCAGGTGAAGGTATTTGTGATGTTCTGATTATGAGAAAAGATGGCAAAAGGTCAGTAATTTTCAATGTACTATACATACAAGACATGAAAAGCAATTTGCTCAGCATAAGGAAGTTGGTTGAAAAGAACTACAAAGTGTCGATCAAAGACAAAATGATGAGAGTTCTCGACTCAGGTGGAAGGTTAATCTTGAAGGCTCCAATGTCTAAGAATAAAACCTTCAAGATTGAACTTAATATGATGGAGCACAAGAGTCTTGCAACTATAGTTAGCAGGAATTAATGGATATGGCACTATAGACTTGACCATCTCAATTTCAAAGACATAAGAGATCTGAAGAGAAGAAATATGGTTTCGGGGTTACCAGAAATCAACATTCCAAATGAAGTGTGTAAGGAATGTGTGCAAGAAAAACAACACAAGAACAACTTCAGCAAGGATGCAGGAAGCAAGTCGAAGGAAATCCTTGAAGTCATATACTCTGATGTGTGTGGAGTTATCCAGGTGGGTTTGATTGAAGGTAACATCTACTTTGTCGCATTCATAGATGATTTCATTCGAAAACTATGGACTTACCTGATCAAGAAGAAAACTGAAGTGATCGAGGTATTTTCCAAGTTTAAATATATGGTCGAAAGACAAAGTGGTCGAAATAAAAGATTTTGCATGAGATGGTGCCACCCTACACTCCGCAAAAGAATGGAACTGCAGAAAGAAAGAATATAACCATCATGACAATGGTGAGAAGTATGTTAAAAGGGAAGCATCTACCCAAATAATTATGGAGAGAAGTTGTGTCGACAACGACATATATTCTGAACATATATCCTGCGAATTACGTCAAAATAATGTTGGTTTAGTGTCAAGCCTAACTTGATTCATCGGAAAGTATTTGGATCTATAACACATGGACATGTGCCAGATCATTTGAGAAGAAAACTTGATGGAAAGTACAGTCAGATGATCCTAATAGGATATCATTTGACTGGAGGTTACAAGTTGTTCGACCCAGTGAACAAGAAAGTAATGATCATTAGAGACGTGATCATAGATGAGCTTAAGGAATAGGATTGGACTGAAAATGTCAAGAAGGATTCAGTGAGAATCCTATATGAAGAACCAACAAGTGAAATCAAAACAGAATTTCGACAAGAGGAAGCCAGAGGTCAAACAAGCACAAGCAGGCCTCAAAGGATAAGAAACATGCCTGCAAGGTTGCAAAAATGTGTGATTTCATCAGATGATGTGGTCGATGATGAAGGTGAAATGGTACATTATGATTTCCATGAAGATGTAGAACCAGTCAATGCAATTGAAGCATTGAAGGATTCAAAGTGGGTGAAAGCAATGAATAAGGAACTAGAGTCCATAGAAGTCAGCAACACATGATCACTTGTCGAATTGCCTTAAGGCTAGAAGGCAATATATGTGAAATGTGTATATAAGGTGAAGTTGAATCCCAAAGGTGAAGTAACTCGACACAAGGCAAGACTTGTGGCAAAAGTATTTCTTCCGAAGGAAGGAATCGACTTCGATGAAGTTTTTGCACCTGTTTCTAGGATCGACTTCAACTAAGGTATTTGAAAGGAACTCTCGGCTATGGAATTTTGTTTCCTGTAGCTGATGAAGGGAAAAATGCAAGTTAGTAGGATACATCGACTCAAGTTGGTGTAGAGATGTTGAGGATAGAAAATCCACAGTTTGTTATGTGTTTATGCTAGGTGGTGCACTAGTTGCTTGAAGTTCAAGAAAGGAACCAGTAGTAACACTGTCGTCGTGTGAAGCTGAATACATATTTGTTTCTCGCTGTACATGTCAGGTAACTTGGAAGGTGAGTTTGGTTGAAGAGATTACAAGGAAGAATCATGGAATGATTAACATGTAGATCGATAACATGTCCACTATCAATATGGAAAAGAACCCAATAGCGTATGGACAAAGTAGCAAAAGTGAAGCTGAACTTGAAAAACTGCAGAACTAAGAATCAGATTGCAGATATTATGACAAAAAGAGTGCAAGTCGAAGTGCTTAAGAATTTAAGGTCTATGATGAATATAAATGGATTAAACACAATGAATTAGGTGGTGTGTTGAATTTTAATTCCTTGTGTCGAAGGAGGTTGCTCGATAGAAGCAATGAAGTGTCGAATTATGATAGCTGTCAAAACGTAGAAGTAATGTACCTCGACAGGAATTTTTACTTAGGTCTAATTTTATAGTGTTAGAAGAATTAGGTATTTTAGGCTTTGCTTGATGAGCAAGCAAACCCAAAATATATAAATAGGGATTAACCCATATCATTGTAATATAACACATACTTGCAATTGCAAAGAATAAAATTCTCAATTTTAGAGCAGAAAGAAACTCTGCAGAAATTTCTTTTTCTTCTTCCTTACTCGAAACCCCTAATTTTATTTTCTTCTCCAATTCAATTTTGTTTCTTTTTATTATAAATTATGCAATAAAATCTTGCAATCAAGGTTTTTTGATTCATTCGAGTAAATAGTGAAGATCAAGAGGAGTATTCAGTCAAAAAGATTGATTCTTGTTCATCAAGATTTGGTTCGGAATTCATCAAGTTTTGGTGAATTTTTTAGGGGAAATTAGAGAATTTCCAACAATATGTGGGAGGAGATAATTTATAATTTGATAAATATACTTGCTAAAATGTATATCTCGTGATCTTGCCAACAATGTACATGAAGCGTCTCAGTACAATCAATATGTTACTAAGTGATGCTTTTTCTTAGTACTCTTCTAGTGTATTTATATTTATACCTCCCTACCTATTCTTTCATAGTTTTAACAGTTATGAATGTTACCTCATTATGAATATGTAATAGTCTTGTGCTTTTGTCTAAGTATTGATCATCACGCCTTTGATGCATGACTCACAACTGAGTCAACTTTCTGCTTCTGAGTCATTTCGCCTTCCAAGCTATTTGATCTCGTCCACACATCGCCCTACAGGGAGAATGTAACACCCTTCTACCCAAACGACATATTTAAATTATTTATCAGAGTACAACATGTAGAAGAGTTTACATTTCATAACACATAACAATTATCATATCACAATATAAAATTTATTTTTCATTTTAATAAAACTTCGCAGCGGACAACACACAATTATTATAATTCATCATTTAACAATTCATAAAATGTTTCAACATTTATCTCAACAAAAGATCTCAACATGTTAACCATCATGAACAACGGAAATAATAACATAATATCTATCGAATCCCATAACCCCGGTGTCACATGACCAGAGCATTTGACTCGACTCTGTAGAATAACTCTACACTTATTCTTCAACCTCAACACTAGCTACTCCTCTTTATCTGCACATTGTTCATCATGGATGAACATAAACACATACAGAAGGGGTGAGAATTACATTATTAAACAATAATATAACGACAGAATATAATATAATTATATTGCACACATGTCAACACAGTTCATCATAATCATCATTATAATCAACAAACTCATGAACATCAACAAAACAACACATCAATTGCAATGCACACACCCATGCATGACTCAACACGACTCGGTATACCCATTTTGTGACCACTACAGGATCACCACTCCCAGATTCATCACCATAGAATCCGAGTTCCCCGTAAGGAACCAAGCCTCTCAACAAGCCCGGAGTCAACAACATCATTGGAACTCAGTCCGTTCATCACTAGGCATCTGCCTTTCATGAATGCATGCACATCAAACATGCATAATAATCATCATAGCAACAACAACATCATATAGTCATGTTATCATCATCATTAATAACATGATATACAACTCAACAAAACAACAACAACATTTCATCGATTTCACATCATTACATAACACATTTATTATTAAACATGTACATTCAACATGTAATCATCATAAACACCTCATACACCATCATATAATCACTATTAATTGTTATAATACAATTACAGCGACCTACTAAGAGTCTCGCAACTCAACGTACTCCAAACTCATTAACATCAGATTCTGGATTTATCAGTTCGCGCCGCCAACATAGGTTCGCGTCGCGAATCATCAATTTCGCTTCAGTTCGCGCCGCGAACGAAGGATCGCGTCGCGAACAGTGAATTACAGAACTCCTCTGAATCCTGCTCAGTTCGCGCCGCGAACTGAGCTTCGCGCCGCGAACGCGCGCGAACAGAACTCCCCTGCTACGAAAACCAGCGCAGCTTTGCCTCTTTGCTCGCTATAACTCACACCACACGGCTAACAATCCAAAATCAACATTCAACAGTTATATATACACAACATACTTCGATTACAATACATATAACGTCACAAAACTCACAGATCGGACAATTTCCCTCAAAAACCCCAACTTTCCCAATCTCCCTAAAATTCCCAAAATCTATCAACGATCCAACAGATATCGCGAAATTGCTCGCATATTAACGTTTAATAAGATTCAGACCCCTTACCTCTTTGGATTGAAGGAAACTCTGAGCACTCTTTGGCCTTTTCCTCTTCCTTCCCTTTCTCTTCTGCAGTTCTTTCTCTTTTTCTGACTCTGAAGCAAAACACGTGAAAACCAACTGAGTTCTCCTTTTGGCCTCTTATATCCAATTCCACCTTTACCCTTCCACTCTTCATATTCCATTTATTTTATTTATTTAATTATTATTAAAATAAATAACATCTATAATAATAATAATAATTCCCAAAATTTCAACTTTATTTAATTAAATTAATAACATAATATTAACTTAATTAAATAATTCTCTTATTTTAAATCGGGGTGTTACAACTCTCCCCCACTTTAGAAGTTTTCGTCCTCGAAAACATACCTCAAGTAAATAGAGCCGGATACGACTCCTTCATCTGATCTTCACGCTCCCAAGTCAAGCTCTCACCAGCTGGACCTCCCCAAACAACTTTCACTAGAGCAATCTTCTTACCTCTCAGGGTCTTCTCTTCTCGGTCATCTATCCGAATTGGCAACACCTCAACGGTCAAATTATCCCTCACCTGGATATCATCCAACTGAACAACATGCGAAGGATCCGCAATATATTTTCTCAACTGAGATACATGAAACACATCATGCAGATTAGAAAGCGACGGCGGTAAAGCTATCCGATACGCCACTTCCCCAACCCTCTTCAAAATCTGATACGGACCCACAAACCTCGGAGTAAGCTTTCTAGACTTTAAAGCTCTACCCACACCTGTCGTCGGAGTAACTCTCAAGAACACATGATCTCCCTCTTGGAATTCCAGTGCCTTTCTCCTCTTATCATGATAACTCTTCTGACGACTCTGAGAAATCTTCATCTTCTCCTGAATCATCTTAACCTTTTCAGTCGTCTGCTGCACAATCTCAGGTCCGAGTACAACACTCTCACCTGATTCATACCAACACAATGGAGTTCTACATCTCTTACCATACAATGCTTCGTATGGAGCCATACCGATACTAGCATGAAAACTGTTATTATAAGTAAACTCCACCAACGGCAAATAACTATCCCAAGAACCACTCTGCTCCAACACACAAGCTCTCAACAAATCCTCCAAGGATTGGATAGTTCTTTCAGTCTGACCGTCAGTCTGAGGATGATAAGCTGAACTCAACCTCAACTTAGTCCCCAACGCTTTCTGCAAACTTTCCCAAAATCTAGAAGTAAATCTGGGATCTCTATCAGACACAATACTGGATGGAATACCATGCAGCCTCACTATCTCCTCAATATACAACTCTGCCAACTTCTCTAAAGAGTGATTAATCTTCATCGGCAAGAAATGCGCCGACTTAGTCAATCGATCCACAATCACCCAAATAGAATCATTACCTTTCACCGTCCTCGGCAATCCCGTCACAAAATCCATGGAAATGCTATCCCACTTCCATTCAGGAATCTTCAAAGGTTGCATCATACCTGTCGGTTTCTGATGTTCAATCTTTGACTTCTGACAAGTCAAACATGCATACACAAACTTAGCAACATCTCTTTTCATACCAGCCCACCAAAACAACTTCTTCAAATCTTGATACATTTTAGTCGCACCTGGATGGATACTCAATCCACTCCTATGGCCTTCTTCAAGAATACTCTTTTTCAATTCAGACAACTCAGGAACACAAACTCTACCTTTAAATCGCAGGATGCCATTCCCATCAATCTCAAAATTACCACCATTACCCTGGTTAACCATAGTAATATGATCAACTAGAGCGACATCAACTTGCTGACCATTCCGAATATCCTCCAGAATTCCACTAGTCAACTTCAGCATACCCAACTTTACACTATCAGCGGAAACTTCACAACCCAAACTCATATCACGGAACTGTTCAATTAACTCAAGCTCCCGAACCATCATCATAGACATATGTAGAGACTTTCTACTCAGCGCATCTGCAACTACATTAGCCTTACCGGAATGATAACTCAATTCAAAGTCAAAATCCTTCAGTAATTCTAACCACCTTCTCTGCCTCATATTTAACTCTTTCTGATCAAACAGATACTTCAGACTCTTGTGATCACTGAACACTTCGAATCTGGAATCATACAGATAATGCCTCCACATTTTCAACACAAATACAACAGCTGCAAGTTCTAGATCATGCGTAGGATAATTCCTCTCATGAACTTTCAACTGTCTAGAAGCATAAGCTACAACCTTACCATCCTGCATCAAAACACCACCAAGACCCATCAAAGAAGCATCACAATAAACAACGAAGGACTCACCAGGATTAGGTAAGATCAACACTGGAGCACTAGTCAACCGCCTCTTCAACTCAACAAAACTCGCTTCACAAGCTGCATCCCACACATACACTTGACCCTTCTTAGTCAACTGCGTCAACGGCAATGCCAACTTAGAGAAGCCCTCAATAAATCTGCGATAATAACCAGCTAACCCCAGAAAACTGCGTATCTCAGTAGCAGACTTCGGAGTCTCCCACTGTAATACAGCATCAACTTTAGCAGGATCGACAGAAATCCCACCACTCGAAATCACATGGCCAAGGAAACTCACTTCCTTCAACCAGAACTCACATTTAGATAACTTGGCATATAACTTCTTTTCTCTTAACACCTGCAAAACAATTCTCAGATGTCCTGCATGCTCTTCTTCCGTCTTAGAATATATCAATATATCATCTATGAACACCACAACAAAATTATCAAGGTACGGATGAAATATACGATTCATATATTCCATAAACACACCTGGAGCATTAGACACACCGAACGGCATCACAGTGTATTCATAATGACCATACCTCGTACGGAAAGCAGTCTTCGCAATATCATCTGACTTCACTCGAATCTGATGATAACCCGACCTCAAATCAATCTTACTGAAAACATGAGCTCCAACCAACTGGTCCATCAAATCATCAATCCTCGGCAATGGATACCGATTCTTGATAGTCACCTTATTCAACTGCCGATAATCGACACACAACCTCATCGTACCTTCTTTCTTCTTCACTAACAATACTGGTGCACCCCAAGGAGAAACACTTGGACGCACAAACTTCTTCTCAAGCAATTCTTCAAGTTGCTTCTTCAATTCAACCAATTCAGTTGCCGACATTCTATAAGGAGACATCGACACTGGACTCGTACCTGGTACTAAGTCAATGGCAAATTCGACTTCACGTTCTGGAGGTAAATCACTTACATCCTCCGGAAACACATCCTGAAATTCACAGACAACAGGCAATTCTACACTCACCACTTTCTCATCCGCTTGCAGAGACGCAAATAAAGCGAATATCTGAGCTTCATCTTTCACAAAATTCCCCACCTGCCTAGCAGATAGAAATCTTGCCTCATCATTCTCACTAACTGCAGGAAACCACACCGTCTTCCTATAACAGTTGATAAACACACCATAGGATTCTAGCCAATTCATTCCCAGAATAATATCAATTTGGTGCAAGGGTAAGCACACCAAATCAACCACGAACTCTCTCTCAAAGATCGTCAAACGACACCCTCGACAGACAACGGAAGTCTGCACAGAACCATTAGCAGGAGTATCTATCACCATACTTCCGCCTAAGGATGACACAATCACACCAATCCTGGTCGCACACTCATACGAAATAAAAGAATGCGTAGCACCAGTGTCAACAATAGCAAGCAATTCAACATTATTAATCAAGCAAGTACCTTTAATCAGATTATCTTCTTTAGGAGCTTCAGCCCCACTCAGAGCAAACACCCTACCAGTAGTATGAGCTGCAGTAGCCGCTTTCTTCGGTTTCGAGCACTGCGAACTGATATGGCCTTTCTCGCCACAATTAAAACATGTCGGACCAGCATCCTTACATTCAGTAACTCTATGACCAGTCTGACCGCATCGGAAACATCTCAGCACTCTCTTGGTACAGCTATCGGCACGGTGGCCTGGCTCGCCACACTTGAAACACTTACCAGCTATGGGAGATCCTCCCCCACTTGGCTTCTTCTCATCTATCACTTTCTGCTTACCTTTACCATTCGGAGATGCATAAGGACTACCACGATCCTTACTCTTCTTCTCACTAAGACTCTTGTAATGAGCTGTCCTCGCCTTGCTATCTTCATCAAATATCCTGCACTTATTAACCAGTGTAGGGAACCTACGAATCTCCTGGTAACCAATGCCTTGTTTGATCTCGGGACGCAACCCGTTCTCAAACTTGACACACTTGGATTCCTCAGCATCAGCATTGTTATAATGAGGACAATACTGCACCAGCTCCTCAAACTTCGAAGCGTAATCAGCAACAGACATGTTACCCTGCTTCAGTCCTAGAAATTCCATCTCCTTCTTACATCGCACATCAGCAGGAAAATATTTCTCCAGAAAGGCCGTCTTGAACCTTACCCAGGTCATCTCCGTACCTGGTACTTCAATTCTCTGGCGAGTGTTATCCCACCAGTTTTCAGCCTCTTCAGATAACATATGCGTACCAAACTGCACCTTCTGTGCTTCAGTACACGTCATCACCCGGAAAATCTTCTCAATTTCCTTCAGCCAAATCTGAGCACCATCTGGATCATAGCGCCCTTTGAATGTAGGAGGGTTATTCTTCAGAAACCTTCCCAAATTCCTAAACTCGTCGACCGGCGGATTCTGCTGCGCCTGCATAGCCTGCGCCATAGCAGTCAAAGCCTCAGCAATCGCACGGTCATTCTCTCCAGCCATACTCTGCACAACACAACTACAACCGTTAAATATCGACAGTGTCATCTACACTAATCGACCAACAGGGAAACATCACATTATGACTCGACTGGACTGACCAGGCTCTGATACCACTAATGTAACACCCTTCTACCCAAACGACATATTTAAATTATTTATCAGAGTACAACATGTAGAAGAGTTTACATTTCATAACACATAACAATTATCATATCACAATATAAAATTTATTTTTCATTTTAATAAAACTTCGCAGCGGACAACACACAATTATTATAATTCATCATTTAACAATTCATAAAATGTTTCAACATTTATCTCAACAAAAGATCTCAACATGTTAACCATCATGAACAACGGAAATAATAACATAATATCTATCGAATCCCATAACCCCGGTGTCACATGACCAGAGCATTTGACTCGACTCTGTAGAATAACTCTACACTTATTCTTCAACCTCAACACTAGCTACTCCTCTTTATCTGCACATTGTTCATCATGGATGAACATAAACACATACAGAAGGGGTGAGAATTACATTATTAAACAATAATATAACGACAGAATATAATATAATTATATTGCACACATGTCAACACAGTTCATCATAATCATCATTATAATCAACAAACTCATGAACATCAACAAAACAACACATCAATTGCAATGCACACACCCATGCATGACTCAACACGACTCGGTATACCCATTTTGTGACCACTACAGGATCACCACTCCCAGATTCATCACCATAGAATCCGAGTTCCCCGTAAGGAACCAAGCCTCTCAACAAGCCCGGAGTCAACAACATCATTGGAACTCAGTCCGTTCATCACTAGGCATCTGCCTTTCATGAATGCATGCACATCAAACATGCATAATAATCATCATAGCAACAACAACATCATATAGTCATGTTATCATCATCATTAATAACATGATATACAACTCAACAAAACAACAACAACATTTCATCGATTTCACATCATTACATAACACATTTATTATTAAACATGTACATTCAACATGTAATCATCATAAACACCTCATACACCATCATATAATCACTATTAATTGTTATAATACAATTACAGCGACCTACTAAGAGTCTCGCAACTCAACGTACTCCAAACTCATTAACATCAGATTCTGGATTTATCAGTTCGCGCCGCCAACATAGGTTCGCGTCGCGAATCATCAATTTCGCTTCAGTTCGCGCCGCGAACGAAGGATCGCGTCGCGAACAGTGAATTACAGAACTCCTCTGAATCCTGCTCAGTTCGCGCCGCGAACTGAGCTTCGCGCCGCGAACGCGCGCGAACAGAACTCCCCTGCTACGAAAACCAGCGCAGCTTTGCCTCTTTGCTCGCTATAACTCACACCACACGGCTAACAATCCAAAATCAACATTCAACAGTTATATATACACAACATACTTCGATTACAATACATATAACGTCACAAAACTCACAGATCGGACAATTTCCCTCAAAAACCCCAACTTTCCCAATCTCCCTAAAATTCCCAAAATCTATCAACGATCCAACAGATATCGCGAAATTGCTCGCATATTAACGTTTAATAAGATTCAGACCCCTTACCTCTTTGGATTGAAGGAAACTCTGAGCACTCTTTGGCCTTTTCCTCTTCCTTCCCTTTCTCTTCTGCAGTTCTTTCTCTTTTTCTGACTCTGAAGCAAAACACGTGAAAACCAACTGAGTTCTCCTTTTGGCCTCTTATATCCAATTCCACCTTTACCCTTCCACTCTTCATATTCCATTTATTTTATTTATTTAATTATTATTAAAATAAATAACATCTATAATAATAATAATAATTCCCAAAATTTCAACTTTATTTAATTAAATTAATAACATAATATTAACTTAATTAAATAATTCTCTTATTTTAAATCGGGGTGTTACAGAGAACGTATCAAAGTGGGCTCACCTTACCAATGTTAGTTAAGGTTATATTCTAGGATTAGGCATACTTTAGCCCCACTTCACATAGGTAATTTAATGTTAAGTGTACCCGGGCCCTTACAAATATGGCGATACACAATCTCTCAAGTGATTAAGTACAAAGCGCGGCGGTTCATCAATCTTATAATTTTAGGTGACTTGCCTATTTATATACATACTGTAACACCCCTTTTTCTACACTAAATTATTTAGCATATAATCAGAGTAATTAAGCACGCATATAAAGAAAAGGGCGTCACATCGACGTTTTCGAAACTTAAAACTTTCAAAACCAACAATACACCTGGTCATTCAAAATAACACCTTTTTACTCATCATGAATATTCAAGCAATATGCGTTCGCAGCGGAAAATAAAGAATACTCATGTATTTCATAATATGATCCATGTCCCATACCATGATCATCTTCGAATAGAATAAAACAATTAATGACATAAAGCATATCAAAACAAGATACGAGTTCAATACCACTCATCTACCCAGTGTTACTTGACCTGAGCAATGACTCATTACCTAATTTCAAACTAAATACAGAAACTCTCCAGCTATTCTTGAGCGAGCTACCGTCCACCTACTCCAGCAATACTACTCTGTAGTATCTGCACGATACCCATGTAAAGGTAACATTCAAACAGAAAGGGTGAGAATTCCAAATCATTATGAATATAGCATAATAAGGCATAATGAATTAAAACACAATTTAAGAATTCATCACACTTGGTATAATCACGTCAATAATATTAACCAACAATCATCTCACATATTTCAAACGTACATCTCAACCACATCAATACATGCATTCAATGACCACATAATTATAGACGACTCTATGCAAGACAATGTGACTCTATGCATGTGGTACCTCAATGTGAACTCAAAGTTTCACCGCTTTCCGATTCAATATCTAGAATCCAAGCCACGCTTTCGATCCGGACAAGACCAAAGCCCTACGTCTGTTTCCAATGAAGGATCACCGCTTAAAACTACGCCTAATCCCAATTAAGGATTAACGTCTGCTACGTCTGTTTCCAATGAAGGATCACCGCTTAATACTACGCCTGATTCCAATTAAGAATCAACGTCTGCTCATGTGAACCCACAGTTTCACCACTTCCACAATGAAGTCAACCATGCTATGAATGAATGCACACATACCAACACATATGCAATTAAGATCTATACCATCTTAACATTCCACATACCACCATAACTCACAATTGGTACATATACACATTCATCACCATACATCATCTATGATTACATATACACATCCATAACCAGAAATCATTCACAATCCAATAATGGTATACATACACATTCATACAATATTTTATTTTCATCATGATAAAATTCATGGCATTTATAAATCACATAATATTTTATAACATGGAACAATAATAATAATCCTTTACGTTATCTTTAGTCATGTTATTTCACAATCAAACATATCAACCATGTTTAACACCCATCAAAATAAAATTCATAGAATTTGTAAGACGCATAATACACTATAATATGATATCATAATAATAGCCTTTTTCATTATCTTACCAATGCATCCTTCCGCATTCAAAACGGAGCTATAATGCCCAATTAATTCATTAATCTATCTTAATCAAGATTTAGATTAATATTTATTCATTGCATAAGTATTCAACAACAACCTCTCTAGCCTAGTGGTAAGGCATGTACAGATTCAGGGAGGTCCTGGGTTTAAACTCCACTGGTGACAAATTCTGTACAGACAGAAAATTAAATAGGCCCAATAATACCTAATATTTAAATACCCCTATTTAAATTCAAATAATTAACCACTCACTATGCTCGTACAGACAAACCCTTAATATAATCGATATTTGAATAACTGATGTCTTTCTTTGGCGTTCTTCTTGTGCATTTATAGTTTTGGTAGTTATGGATATCATCTAGTTATGGTCATTTAAAATTGTTGCCATTTAACTGACCGTGTAACAATTATTCTTCCTTTGACGCATGACTCACAACTGAGTCAACTTCGTATATCCAAGTTGAGTTGGTTTTATAGCTAGGGTTGATTTTTGAGTCCTTGTTGTTGGTGCATGTACACCTCAATGTTTCAGTAACTTGGCATAAAAGGTTTTTCTAGATTTGAGTGGTAGTACTCAACATTGATTATTGAATTTTAATCTCCAATCACAGGTTGTGTAATTGAGAAGAACGTGAGTAGGTTCGCATATTTGGGGGAGACTCTAAATAGAAGTCACTAGGTAGTGCTAGGAAGAGGCATTGAATAACATAGGTTTTGTTGTTGCTTGTAAGACTAATGGTACTAATCTATTAATAGTAAATTTTCTTTATTGGGTTATGGACTCAACCCCCTAGACGTAGGTGTAGTTTCACCGAACTGGGTAAGCAACTATCATGTTATTTACTGCTTTTATGCTTCATCATCTAGTATTTTTCATTGTAGTGTTTCTAGTTTAACTTGTAAAACTAGTTGTCTAAGACATAATGTTCGACATGTATCCCATGAGGAACAAAATTTCAGTTTGCATTAGAGCAGGCACCCTAGCCTGTTTGATGAGCTTCGGGGAAGATAAATTATGCTCAAATAGACACAATGAAAGACAAGAGATCTGTCAACAAACCACTGTCGCAACCTGAAAAAATACAGTGCGAAAAAAAACAACCGGCGAAGAAAAAAGACAGGAGAGTCGCCACCGTGCGTTATTTATCCCAAAGGAGGGAAAGGAAACGCTCGAAGTAAACCTGAAAATAGGAAAGAAAAAGACAAGGTCTCGCAACCAAATCTTGGGTTCGGGAGTCGGTTATGCGAAGGGAAGGTATTAGCACCCCTACGCATCCGTAGTACTCTACGGGATCCACTTATGCGGTTTCTGTTTAAAGGGTATGGTTTTGCCTAATGTGCTATTTACTAAAAAGGTTAAGAGAAATGACTCGCGCGGATGTCGCATCCACTGCATACGTATCTCATCTGAATATGAGAATCAGAGTCTTCGTAGCTCGGCTGACCTATGGGTTGGGGGTAATTGTGCTCGCTAAGACATCGCGTCTTATGCCTACGTATCTCATCTGGAATGAGAATCAGAGCAAGCCGTAGTTCGACTAACTACGGGGTTACGGATTATGTTACGGGGTGAACAACGTTACTACGCAATCTACCGGATGCTCGACCTTTGGAGACTTACTCGCCTGTAGTAGAAGGAGTAAACGTGTTGCTTTGGGTTTTAGGTTTTGTTTGCGTTGTAGGAACGCGCATGCAAAAAGGAAGTCCTAGGCGGAGGAACAGTGCTACCTAAATTGGCATGCAAACGGGAGACTATGCGAAGCCTCGCATCCTATGGGGAAACAATCACATCACACAAAACATATATCTTGAAATAGAAAAAAAATGCCACCAAGGGGCTCAAACATTGCCTCCTATCGAGGTCTTCCAGCTAAGAAACAGTAGAAATAAAAGGGAAGAAGTAAAATACCACACGGATCAAGATCCGAAGTTACAGCAATTAAAGGATAAGCGACCCTGAGATTCTCCCAAGCTGATGCCATCAAAGAAAACCAATCAGTACGGGAAATCGGAATAAACCTCCGGAGGGTATCCCTGCGAGAATATGTGAGCCCTCACAAAAACTCAACAAAAGGGGTTAGGCAAACAGGATGAAATCAAAAGATAACAAGGCCATGGCAACACAAAGAACAGGTTAGAACAAAACGGAATAAAGCAGATACTGTCACATTCGCGACTGCTTCGCCTAGCGAAAGCCTAACGAAGCTTCGCTGCGTGCTCGCCTAGCGAAGCGGCTAGCGAGCACCTGCGGGATTTGGATTTTCCATTGGTACCTGCACGATGTTAAAGATTCCAGATCCTATGGCATTCACCTCATAAACGAAATTGTTAAACAGTCAAGGCATAAATCACATATTCATACACAAATATAACCCTGTGGGCCAAGCCTGAGGTTACCTCATATATTCAGTATTCAACCCGAGGCATAGAGTAATAGGAACAGAGGCATACCTGATGAGAGACCTGTTAAAACTGGAAGGCAAGGCCGGATTGGCGAAGTAACGTTTAGGGTTTGCGCGAGGCGGAATGAACTCCTCAGGGCTGCCCGAAGGTTGCTGCAGAGTAGTTCCTAGGTTTGAAACTCCACGTGAACTCCAAGTCTATTTCTCAGGGAATTTCCAAGTGTCTGAAACCCTACTGAAACTCTTATATTTATAGCTGATTTTCGTGGACTTGTGGGCTTGGAATGAGGGAGACCCAAAATTTGTTATATTTTAATTATTTATTTTAATTTTTTTTTTTTGGAAAAAATGAAGGGTAAATTTTGGGGTATTACAGCTGCCCCTATTCAATCAACTGGAGACCCGAAAAGAAGATAGCGGCGACTTTCGCATTCGAGGTATCAAGGGATTGAATACAATAAAAGCCCAAAAATTTGCACTGAAGTGAAGTGAAGTAACAATGTCTGTCAAAATCGGCAAAGAGGTGGTCTTGAAAGAAGAATCCGTCTGGTACGGTGAAAGTCAGTCTGAATATCGAAAAAAGAATGTTAAATTGGATACCAAAATAAATGGTAACACAGAAATAACCATGGCCTGAATGCCGCTCATCAGTCTGAATACTGAAAATAACTTCGATCTGAACATCGGAAACTTGGCCTGAATGCCACAAGTCGCATCGACCTGAACGTCGGAAACTTCTTCGATCTGAATATCGGAAAATTGGCCTGAATGCCACAAGTCGCATCGACCTGAACGTCGGAAACTTCTTCGATCTGAACATCGGAAAATTGGCCTGAATGCCACTTCGGTCTGGATACCGGAAAACTGGCCTGAATGCCACTTCGATCTGAATATCGGAAAATTGGCCTAAACGCCACTTCGGTCTGGATACCGGAAAACTGGCCTGAATGCCACTTCGGTCTGGATACCGGGAAAACTGGCCTGAATGCCACAAGTTGCATCGACCTGAACGTCGGAAACTTCTTCGATCTGAACATCGGAACACTGGCCTGAATGCCACTTCGGTCTGGATACCGGAAAACTGGCCTGAATGCCACTTCGGTCTAGATACCGGGAAAACTGGCCTGAATGCCACAAGTTGCATCGACCTGAACGTCGGAAACTTCTTCGATCTGAACATCGGAACACTGGCCTAAATGCCACTTCGGTCTGGATACCGGAAAACTTCATGCCTGCCAGCATTGGCAGAAATAGGGAATGATAATAGAGGCGGCGCATGGGCCAATGACACTTGCTGGGGATAACAAAGGTAAGTCATGAACAATCTTCAGTCGGAGTACTGGAAACAACTTCTAGCTTACCACTTGGGATACCGAGAATGTTTTATGCTTACATGCGTATGTTTGAATTTTTCAATGGCGTAATGCTCCATGAAAATGGAAATGCTACGCGATTTGGAAGGATGCAATGCAATATGATTCTACATGCAGGGATGCGAAATGCTGGGTAGAATGCCAAGCCGAGGCAAGGGGATCTGCTGGGGAAATGATCACCATCTTCTGGACCCTGGCAAGGCTGTTGGAGATACACACCACAATGAACTCTGTGGGGAGACGACTAGCCATGCGGTGTTCTGGCCATACCGAGACTCTGATCGGGGAAGGAATGGCATTGGAAGCCTGCTGCTGAGGAAAGCTACAATGGTTCTGGCAACCACGATTTGCGAGAGATGACTCAGCAGGGGGAGCAAACACTGATACGGTACCGAGGTTCTGCTTCAAGGAAAGAAACCATGGATCTGGCATTGGGACTATCGATCTGGCATCGAACTCTAAGGAGCAGCCACTTCTGCTGGAAAGATACAGTCTGACACTGTCAACCCCGTTGGGGATATGTAGTCTGGTACTACCAACTCTACTGGGGAGTGTATGTCTTGAAACAACCGCTTGGGGAAGTACAGTGGTGAAAACCTGCTGGGGATTGAAGAATCCAACGCTCTAATTAGCTCTACAGGGATAAGACACCGAAGTCTGTTGGTGACTTCACTGGGGAAGATATTCACGATCATCTGCAAGGGGATTTTAATGGAATGCCCCGAGGGTATCTGTTCTGAATAGACGATCCAAAGCACTTAAAATTTACAGTAATTTTAAATGTTTATTAAGCATGTACCTGTAAAGCCCTTATGTGTCATGATGCAATGTTTATCAAAAATTCGGACGTCATTTTTGCAAACAAACAGTAAAATGAAAATGAAAACAGAGATATACTGAATAACATGATTTTATTGATTGAACGGCCTCTGAATAGGCATTTACATCAGGAAGCAATCCCTAGAAAGAGGTAATCGCACAAAAGATAAAAACAGAAATTAATCTAATGGCAATGTGAAATGGATTTCTATTGGGTTCCAATTCTGCTATAACTTGCTCGTCTTCAAGATCCTCCAGATAATCAGCCTTCTGAAAGAGTGATTGGACTGTTTCCTATCCTTCAAAAATTTCTAGTCATTGGCACGAGATGAGATTTAGAACTACTCAGAACGCAGTCATTCGCTTAATCCCTAACTTTTGCCTGGATCGCCCTTTTCGGGTTTTCAATCCACCGGGATACCCATTTTTGCCTAAGTTGCCTTTTCAGGTTTTCAACTTACCGGGTGTACGCTATTTTCATTTTTAATCCCTAATTTTTGCCCGAACCTTTTCATTTTCTTGGTTCGTCGGGATGCCCATTTTTGCCTGGACTATTCTTTTTACTGTCCAGCGGGTCTATTTTATGCGAAGTATTTTTTAACTGCGTCTGAGTTCACAGGGGAAGCGAAGTCTTCACCCTCCATAGTTGCAAGCATTAAGGCCCCACCATCAAAAACCTTGGTGACAATATACGGTCCATCATAGTTAGGAGTCCACTTGCCCCTGTGATCTGTCTGAGGAGGAAGGATCCTTTTCAACACTAAATCTCCGACTTGGAAACAACGAGGACGCACCTTCTGATCAAAAGCTCTCTTCATCCGACTCTGATACAACTGCCCATGACAAATGGCTGCCATTCGCTTCTCTTCGATAAGACTCAACTCATTGAACCTTGTCCGAATCCATTCAGCTTCGTCTAACTTGACATCCAACAAGACTCTTAGAGAAGGGATCTCCACTTCAACAGGTAGGACTGCTTCCATACCATACACCAGGGAGTAAGGGGTTGCCCCGGTCGACGTACGTACTGAAGTACGGTACCCATGCAAGGCGAAAGGTAGCATCTCATGCCAATCTCTATACGTGACGACCATCTTCTGCACAATCTTCTTTATGTTCTTATTTGCCGCCTCAACAGCGCCGTTCATCTTAGGGCGGTAAGGGGAAGAATTGTGATGCTGAATGTTGAAGTTCTGACACAACTCCTTCATCATTTTGTTGTTGAGATTAGAACCATTATCAGTAATGATTCTTTCGGGAATCCCATAGCGACAAATAATTTCTTTCTTGATGAAACGGGCAACCACATGTCTGGTGACATTCGCAAATGACGCTGCTTCGACCCATTTGGTGAAATAGTCGATGGCAACAAGGATGAAGCGATGCCCATTGGAAGCAGTCGGCTCAATCTTTCCAATCATGTCAATACCCCACATGGCAAACGGCCACGGCGAAGACATCACATTCAGAGGATTCGGCGGTACATGCACCTTATCAGCATAAATCTGGCATTTACGACACTTCCGAGCATACTTGAAACAATCTGATTCCATGGTCATCCAATAATAACCCGCTCTCAACAATTTCTTAGCCATTGCATGTCCACCGGCATGAGTACCGAAGGAACCTTCATGAACTTCCTGCATTAACATGTCCGCCTCGTGTCTGTCCACACATCTGAGCAAAACCATGTCGAAGTTCCTCTTATACAACACATCGTCTTTGTTCAAGAAGAAACTGCCTGCCAATCTTCTCAAAGTCTTTCTGTCATTGTTGGATGCCCCTGCAGGGTACTCTTGATTCTTCAGAAAGCACTTGATATCGTGATACCAGGGCTTGTCATCGACTACCAGTTCAGCAGCAAACACATACGCGGCCCGGTCAAGGCGCATCACATCGATCCTGGGAGCATGGTTCCAACGAATTACCTTGATCATGGAGGATAGAGTAGCAAGTGCGTCTGCCATCTGGTTCTCATCACGAGGTATATGATACAATTTTACCGTTGTGAAGAAAGTCAACAGTCTTCTCGTGTAATCTCTGTAGGGGACCAGAGTGGGCTGGAGAGTATTCCAATCACCATTCACTTGATTGATCACCAGAGCTGAATCTCCGAAGATGTCCAGAGTCTTGATTCTCAGATCAATGGCTTGCTCAATACCCAAGATACAGGCCTCGTACTCAGCTTCATTATTTGTGCACTCAAAAGTCAAACGAGCGGTGAAAGGTATGTGGGCACCTTTCGGAGTTGTAATGACAGCACCAATTCCACTTCCTCTAGCATTGACAGCCCCATCAAACAACAAAGTCCACTTTTCGTTCGGATCAGGTCCCTCCCCAACAACTGGCTCTTCACAGTCTTTCATCTTGAGGAACATGATGTCTTCATCAGGGAATTCAAACTTCATCGGCTCATAATCATCAATCGGCTGCTCGGCAAGGTAGTCTGACAGAATACTCCCTTTGATGGCCTTCTGTGACGTGTACTGAATATCATACTCTGTTAAAATCATTTGCCAACGAGCGACCCTTCCGGTGAGAGCTGGCTTCTCGAATATGTATTTCACTGGATCCATCTTAGAAATCAACAAGGTAGTATGGTTCAACATATACTGCCTCAGTCGGCGAGCAGCCCAGGCCAAAGCACAGCAAGTTTTCTCAAGCTGCGAATATTTGATTTCACAGTCGGTAAACTTTTTGCTAAGGTAGTATATGGCATGCTCTTTTCGACCAGACTCGTCATGCTGTCCCAATACACACCCCATCGAGTTCTCAGTCACTGATAGGTACATTATCAGAGGTCTCCCAGGAACTGGAGGTATAAGGATCGGAGGTTTCTGTAGATACTCTTTTATCTTCTCGAAAGCCCTTTGACAATCTTCATTCCACCTGATATCCTGATCTTTCCTCAGCAATTTGAAAATTGGCTCACACGTGGTTGTTAGGTGAGAGATGAACCTTGCAATGTAGTTCAACCTCCCTAAGAAACTACGGACTTGCTTCTCTGTTCTTGGCTCAGGCATTTCCTGTATTGCTTTCACTTTGTCAGGATCCACCTCAATCCCTTTTCCGCTAACAATAAAACCCAGCAATTTTCCCGATCTCACCCCGAAAGTGCACTTGTTCGGATTAAGTCTCAGTTTGAATTTCCTCAAACGCTCAAACAGTTTCTGCAAATTCAACAAATGTTCTTCTTCTGTCTGAGATTTGGCAATCATATCATCAACATAAACCTCGATTTCATGATGAATCATATCATGGAACAGAGTTACCATAGCTCGTTGATATGTTGCTCCGGCATTTTTCAGACCAAACGGCATCACCTTGTAGCAGAAGGTGCCCCACGGGGTTATGAAAGTTGTCTTTTCCATGTCTTCTGGTGCCATCTTGATTTGGTTATAGCCAGAAAAGCCATCCATGAAGGAGAATACCGAGAACTGAGCTGTATTATCCACCAAAACATCGATGTGAGGTAATGGGAAATCATCTTTAGGGCTAGCTCTGTTCAGATCCCGATAGTCGACACACATCCGTACCTTTCCATCCTTCTTAGGTACTGGGACGATGTTTGCAACCCATGGCGGATAATTGGTGACTGCTAGAAACCCTGCATCCAACTGCTTTTGCACTTCATCCTTTATCTTGACAGCCATCTCTGGTCTTGTTCTTCTGAGCTTCTGCTTGACCGGAGGACAACCTTCTTTGAGAGGCAAGCGGTGTACCACGATGTCTGTGTCCAGCCCAGGCATGTCCTGATAAGACCAGGCGAAGATGTCAATGTATTCTTGCAGCAATTTAATCAGCCCTTTCTTCACATTATCTTCCAAAGCAGCCCCTATTTTGATTTCTCTCTTGGCGTCTTCGGTGCCGAGATTAATCACTTCAACAAACTCTTGATGCGGTTGAATAACCCTTTCCTCTTGTTTCAACAACCTGGCAAGTTCTTCAGGGAGTTTACAATCTTCATCATCCTCTTCTTCAGCTTGAAAGATTGGATTTTCAAAGTCGAAGCGAGCCATAGCAGAACCGTTATCAATAGGATCCGGTGATGTGCATCTGCATGAGTGATGGTATGTGCTTATGAGTGTGAAAAAAAATGTGGAAACTAAACAAAACATTGCCATTTTTTTTATTATTTTCTTTATTATATATTTTTTTTGAAAAACTGCAAAAAATAGAAAGACAAGGAACGAAATATTTGAATGCGAAAAGACGTCTTTTATTTATGATAAAAAAATGCAAGTGTCACATAGACGGGCCCTACAATGAGTCGTTACGCCCTGGGTGGAACGTAAGACTTGGATATGCATGAATAAACAAAGAAAATTACTCTTCAAGAAGAGTGACTTGAACAATCTCTTCAGAAGACCAATTGTTGATGACTTCACCCGGGATCCTCGGACGCACCCAGTTGTTGATGTCGCAGTCACTATCCCCATCTTCTTCGTTGACAGCAGAGACTTGACCATACTGAATGATGCCAGCACTGGAGAAAGTGATCGGCCCCTGAAGTGTTGAAGTTGTAGAAGTCAGAGCTGGCTGGTATCCAATCCCGAACTTATCTTCCTTAACTGGTAATTCCAACAGACGTCCCCAACCGGGAGCAACACCTGAATCCACCACGGCCTGTGCCTGCTTAAAGGATGAGATAGAGGCACCCGCTTTAACCTCTTCCACCGGAGTTGCATCCTTGATTTGAACTGACTCAAAAGCCTGACATAGAGTCTCATGAATTTCACCTTCTACTTCTACATACTTGAATGTAGACAGGTTACTGACCAGGATGTCCTCCTCACCACAGACGGTGATAATTCGTCCGTTGACCGGAAACTTAACCTTCTGATGTAGAGTTGAAGAGACTGCCCCAGCATTATGGATCCAAGGCCGACCCAGCAGGCAACTGTAGGAAGGACTGATATCCATCACGTAAAAGACAGTGTTGAAGGTTTGTGATCCAATCAGAATTGGCAATTCCACCTCTCCAAACACCGATCTCTTAGAACCATCGAAGGCTCTCACCATAAGATCTGAAGGTTTCAAGACCAAACCCTCTACTTCTAACCTCGACAGGGCCCTCTTGGGTAGCACATTGAGAGAGGAACCTGTATCCACCAGAACATGAGATAACATGGTGTCTCTGCATTCCAATGAGATGTGCAGAGCCTTGTTATGATTGCGTCCAGCTGGTGTTAAGTCAGAATCAGTAAAACCCAACCCGTTGCTTGTATGGACATTGGCAACGATCCCTTCTAGTTGGTTCACTGAGATCTCCTGAGGTACATATGCAGCATTAAGAACCTTCAGAAGTGCCTCCCTGTGTGCCTCCGAACACAATAGGAGTGAGAGAATGGATATCTTGGACGGAGTCTGAATCAACTGATCGACTACCTTGTAATCGCTTTTCTTTATGATTCTTAGAAACTCGTCCACGTCCTTTGCAAAAGTGGGCTCAGAACCATCTTGGGGTGCAGAGGTACCCTCATTCACGACTTGTTTGCCTTTGGTTTTCGCCACAGCATCAGCATTATCAGCTTGGGTAACCGGTGGTGAGAGCAATCTACCACTCCCGGTGAATCGCCAGATTCCACCAACATTATCCACTGCGGGACCTTCAAGTGGAGGCTTCTGACCCTCTTCTACTTTTAGTGGCCGTTCCACCTTATGATCGTGCGTATACACGCTCCCCCCATAATGCCACGGAATGGCCCTTTCACTGGTGAAGGGTAAAGGACCAGGGGTTGTGATGGTCATAGTAGGTCGTCGCACTGGTGGCGCGGGTTGCGCTTCTGGCACACTGATCTGATTAGTTGGATAGAAAATAGTTATAGTTGCAATGTCACAGTCGTACTCAGAAACCTCATTTGTTGGAGCATAAACATCCGAAACATCGGAATCAAGTTCAAATACAAAAGAGTCAACCATATTGGAAAGAGTAAATACATCCTCATGGACTGCAGAATCAGCAGGAACAACATCTAGGAACTCTTCAGTAGCACCTTCAAACCCTTCTTCCTCAACCCCTTCCGCAGACTCTTGGACAGACAAATCTTCAACCTGGAGGATACCCTTGTCGAGCAAGGCCTGGATACCCTGCTGTAGCTTCAAACAACCTCCACTCTGAGTAGCACAATCCAAACAACCCTTCCCACAACCGGGGAAAACATCGGCCTTCAGCAAGCATCCTTTGATATCCAACAATGGAGTCTTCAACTTCAACACATCCTCAATGGACTTGGCTTTTCCCTCTATCATGCTAACGTTCGCACCACCATGCTGGGGCATGGGATTGTTAACGACATTCGGAGCTGGTGCAAGGTCGATGGCCTTTGAATCTATGAGATCCTGAACTACGTGCTTAAAAGCTTTGCAGTTCTCAATATTGTGGTCAGGTGCCCCAGAGTGGAAGCTACACCTAGCGTTGGCGTCGTAACCCACCGGAAGTCTACCAACAGGAGGAGCCAGAGTGCGCAGTTGCACAAGCTATAGTTGTTGAAGACTAGAAAGCATCTGAGCGTACGACATTGGAAGGGTGTCGAAACGCCGGTCCATCATCCTTTGCCTCTGTTGATAAGCGGGTCTGTTACCCAGTTGTTGCTGCTGTTGATACTGAGCTGGTTGACGTTGTGATTGTTGTTGTTGTAGTGGTGCTGCAGCTGGAATGGTCACAGCCCTGCGGCAGTACCTGTTATGCAAGACATGCGGATGACTATGCAAATGCAATGACATGTTTATCAATTCCAAAAGGTATTCTACCCCCTTGATTGCAGTCTCACATTTGATAAACAGCGTAAGAAGAAAATCCCGACTAGAATCAAGAAGAAGATTTAAACCCCCTTGAAAAGGATAAACATGTGTTAAATGATATGAATGCAAATGATGTAATGATGTGAATGCAATGCAGTGGTATGTCAATCAGGATTGCTATATCTGCTTGAACATCTGTCAGGTTGCACTGTCTGGAGAGAAATTAAGAGCACACCAAACAAAGGTCATGGGATGGATCATGTTATCCTTAATATCAACCACCCATTTTGGCGGATTATGGTTTACACCTTATCAACACCCGAGTTTCATTGATATTAAGGATACCTGATCGGATCAACCATGAATCAAGGGTTTGTCGCAAGTCACGAGCATGGAGTTTAGGTTAAGAACCACCCAAAAGGAGTGTACTAAGGTTTAAACCTGCCAAACATGTTCTACAAAAAGGTTCCCATAGTCATAATCCCATCTTTCGGATATTATTAGAGGAACGACTACTCGTATTCCAACAATATTCTCAAGAGAGACTCTTATGAGTGTAGTATCGCGTAACAATCGTATCAAATCTTACATTTGAACGACTTTCGCACTACGTCCTACGAATAGGCCAAGATGGGTTAGGTAAACTAAGGTCCTTGGCTTCTTAGGTCTATATTGGAACAAGTAATGTCTAACCACAACTTACTTATGTGACATTATTGATCTCAACATGACCTCCACCAAGTGAATGGACTTGCAAGTCAACTCGCTAAGGAATACTCCACACAAGTTGACAGGACTATGCCATTCTCCTATCTTAAGTGCACTCGAGTTCGGGTATAGAACTCATCTCACAAAGATCACCAAGCAGCCAGCCAACAGAAACAGATACAACAATGATATGTACACAATGTAATAAGGTAAAGCAGGTAAATAAATAACTGTACAAAAGCATGAACACCCAATAAACAAACAAACTACAAAAGCTAGGAGGGACTCGCTTAGGGAAGATGGACCAGCAAGAGGTCAACTTCTTAGGGTCCCCAGCAGAGTCGCCAGCTGTCGCAACCTGAAAAAATACAGTGCGAAAAAAAACAACCGGCGAAGAAAAAAGACAGGAGAGTCGCCACCGTGCGTTATTTATCCCAAAGGAGGGAAAGGAAACGCTCGAAGTAAACCTGAAAATAGGAAAGAAAAAGACAAGGTCTCGCAACCAAATCTTGGGTTCGGGAGTCGGTTATGCGAAGGGAAGGTATTAGCACCCCTACGCATCCGTAGTACTCTACGGGATCCACTTATGCGGTTTCTGTTTAAAGGGTATGGTTTTGCCTAATGTGCTATTTACTAAAAAGGTTAAGAGAAATGACTCGCGCGGATGTCGCATCCACTGCATACGTATCTCATCTGAATATGAGAATCAGAGTCTTCGTAGCTCGGCTGACCTATGGGTTGGGGGTAATTGTGCTCGCTAAGACATCGCGTCTTATGCCTACGTATCTCATCTGGAATGAGAATCAGAGCAAGTCGTAGTTCGACTAACTACGGGGTTACGGATTATGTTACGGGGTGAACAACGTTACTACGCAATCTACCGGATGCTCGACCTTTGGAGACTTACTCGCCTGTAGTAGAAGGAGTAAACGTGTTGCTTTGGGTTTTAGGTTTTGTTTGCGTTGTAGGAACGCGCATGCAAAAAGGAAGTCCTAGGCGGAGGAACAGTGCTACCTAAATTGGCATGCAAACGGGAGACTATGCGAAGCCTCGCATCCTATGGGGAAACAATCACATCACACAAAACATATATCTTGAAATAGAAAAAAATGCCACCAAGGGGCTCAAACATTGCCTCCTATCGAGGTCTTCCAGCTAAGAAACAGTAGAAATAAAAGGGAAGAAGTAAAATACCACACGGATCAAGATCCGAAGTTACAGCAATTAAAGGATAAGCGACCCTGAGATTCTCCCAAGCTGATGCCATCAAAGAAAACCAATCAGTACGGGAAATCGGAATAAACCTCCGGAGGGTATCCCTGCGAGAATATGTGAGCCCTCACAAAAACTCAACAAAAGGGGTTAGGCAAACAGGATGAAATCAAAAGATAACAAGGCCATGGCAACACAAAGAACAGGTTAGAACAAAACGGAATAAAGCAGATACTGTCACATTCGCGACTGCTTCGCCTAGCGAAAGCCTAACGAAGCTTCGCTGCGTGCTCGCCTAGCGAAGCGGCTAGCGAGCACCTGCGGGATTTGGATTTTCCATTGGTACCTGCACGATGTTAAAGATTCCAGATCCTATGGCATTCACCTCATAAACGAAATTGTTAAACAGTCAAGGCATAAATCACATATTCATACACAAATATAACCCTGTGGGCCAAGCCTGAGGTTACCTCATATATTCAGTATTCAACCCGAGGCATAGAGTAATAGGAACAGAGGCATACCTGATGAGAGACCTGTTAAAACTGGAAGGCAAGGCCGGATTGGCGAAGTAACGTTTAGGGTTTGCGCGAGGCGGAATGAACTCCTCAGGGCTGCCCGAAGGTTGCTGCAGAGTAGTTCCTAGGTTTGAAACTCCACGTGAACTCCAAGTCTATTTCTCAGGGAATTTCCAAGTGTCTGAAACCCTACTGAAACTCTTATATTTATAGCTGATTTTCGTGGACTTGTGGGCTTGGAATGAGGGAGACCCAAAATTTGTTATATTTTAATTATTTATTTTAATTTTTTTTTTTTGGAAAAAATGAAGGGTAAATTTTGGGGTATTACAACCACCTATATTAGATGGCACCAATTATGATTATTGGAAGACAAAGATGGTGGTCTTTCTCAAATCCATAGGCTCTAAAGCATGAAAAGTTGTGATAAAAGGATGGAAACATCAAGTGACCACTTCTAAAGATGGAGCTAGGAGCTTAAAACTAGAAGCTGAATGGACTGATGTTGAAGATGAGGAAGTTCTTAGAAATTCCGAAGCTTTGAATTCTATGTTCAATGGTATGGACAAGAACATGTTCAATAGCTAAAGAAGCATATGAGATTCTCAAAACCGTACATAAAGACGCCTCCAAAGTTTGTATGTCAAGGCTATAACTACTTACCACTAAGTTTGAGAATCTGAGGATAAATGAAGCTGAATTTATATGTGAATTCCATATTTGAATCCATGATATTTCCAACACTTCCTTTTCCTTATGTGAAAAGATGTATGAAGAAAATTTTGCCTAAAAAAATTCTCAGATCATTACCTAAGAGGTTTGATATGAAAGTGACTGTTATTGAAGAAACTCAGAACCTGAGCAGTATAAAGGTTGATGAACTAATTAACTCCTTGAAAACCTTTGAGATGTCCATCAATGACAAATTAGAGAAAAATAACAAAGGTATAACATTTTTCTACAATTCTGAAGCAAATCATAGTGATAAATAATAAAGTATGCCAGGTGATATAACTCTTCTTTAGAAAAAGTACAACCACTCCTGAAGAACCTGTACATGAAGTGGAGGACAAATTCCAAAGACAAAGAGTCTGACATCAACATAGGAAAAATGATTCAATGCTTTGAGTGTGAAAGGTATGGTCACCTCAAAACTGAATGTCCCACCTTCTTGAAGAGACATAAGTTGGGATTATCAATCACCTGATATGAAGCTGACAATGATAGTGATGAAGGAAATACCAACAAAGTAATGACTTGAATTAGTAAGCATGATGTTGATGGTGAGTCTTGTGATGAGGACCTATTTGATGAAGAGATAACTACCTCGTTTAGGCTTTTGATCACTAAGTGGGAAGAAGCCTGGATTGATTTAGATAGACAAGAGAAAACAATAAGTGTTCTTCATCAAGATAAGAGCAACTTGCTACTATCATCACATGTTTGAAAGAAGAAATTCCAGTGTTAACATCCAAACTTGAGGACATCACAAAAACTGGTGAGATATTGAATAAAGGCTCTAACATATTAAAAGAAAATATAGAAGAAGAAAAGAAGTTAAGGTTGAAGACTAGTGTTGAATTACTAGAAGAAATCCATATAGAAGAAAAAAAAATCAAGAATTCCAGTAACAATAGGGTTTAACTACAACCTTGTAAACAAGAACGACCACATGCTCCACATCATTCTCAACATGCTCATCCTCATTATAAGAATTTCAAGAGCTCCAATAGAATATGTCATCACTGTGGTAAATACGAACATATAAGGCCAACTTGTTATAAACCATATGGCTATCCTTAACCCAATCATCAACCATGGCTCAAAAGGAAAGAGAAGATAGTTAAAAAGTGGTGAGGAAACCCAAATTAGAAGTCTCAAGTCTCATAGCTCATACTTCCCTTAAAGCGACTTCTAGAGAAGATTGGTACTTTGATAGTGGTTGTTCCAAATATATGACATGGGAAAAGTCTTATGAAGAGATACGTATTTTCTAGCTTGCCGTAGATGAAATATTTGGCCCTTGATGACGTAGATTTATGAAGAGATCATATTCCTATAACATCTTGCATCAAAGTAAAAAGGTTTGAGAATACAAAAGTCGATAAAGTATTTACTGTGAAATCCTCTTGACTTTAATAAGTGAAATATATGGACTCGTAAATACTTGGTGATGTACTACTAATGTAACAAATCCTCTTTTGTGTCTATGGTGATGATGATAGAAAACAAACAAGTAGTAAACAAGAAAGCAAGCAAGACAGAAAACAAGAAATAATATGTGATGAAGAAAATAGTGGAACATGGGTACCTTTTATATTAGCTTTGAAATTGATTTAGGGCTTATTTTGTCAATTTGCATTAAGTGTAATTGTAGTGTTATATTTGTGAGAGTCCTAAACAAGGGCAGGGAAGGCGTCATCACCTAAGAGTGATGTCTCTTGGGCGATATCCCCGTAGAACAGAGGGGCTCACCCTTGTCACTAATGACGTGTGCAATGCCATTAGTATGCAGAGAGGGACTCCAACACGATTCTTATAAGAATAGGTAGTCAACAATCTCCCACAGTCTTGAGGGAGTGGTTGACACCCCTATGGGTTTTCCAAACCCTAGGCCTAAAAAACCTCTATAAGTAATTCTCCTCCCAATGGGATATGGGTAAAATCCTAATTGGGATGCATCTCACCCAAATCTCAATGATTAATACCTAGCCTCTCACCTCACATGAGTAGGTTCTCTTAAACCACCAAAACACCACCATATAGGGTTTCTCGCTGCCGCGACCAAGCCTTAACCACCATACATCATAATAACGTAAAAATAACCTGAGCCATACCTTATTCATCACTATCACCCTACTCACTATTACTTTCCACTCTTACACCTAGCCACTTTAAGCCATGGTTAACAGAAGGGCTCAATCTCCTATGCCAGAAGGTACTAGCAATATCGTTGATGTTGATGCCCTGGAGGAGATGTGTATTGCCATGGACTAATTACACTGTCATAATCAGGCACCGGGGGACGATGTCCATAATATTATACAATGTCAGCAGGAGTCCAATCCTCTAGAGAAGAAAGAGGTGTTAGATCCTTAGACGAGATATGAGGGCGTTTGTCCCTGGGAGATTCAAACCTCCCTCAATGGTAAAGTATGATGTGCAGAGTGACCCTTACGATCATGTCGCCTCTATCAATACAAAGATGGCCATCATATAAGCGTCTAACTCTCTGAAGTGCAAATTTATGTCTGGAACTTTCAGGGACTCTTCCCTGCGATGGTATATGGGTATACCCCTTTTCTCAATCCCTAAATTTTAAGAGTTAGTAAGGAAACTTGTGCACTAATTCGCCGTCATCTGTCACAAGAAAGTGTCCATCACCAGCCTATTAAACATACGTTAGGGTCCACGAGAGTCGTCGAGGGACTATCACGCTTGGTTAAACAAAGCCACCATCAGATTCATCCTACCAAACCAATAAATGTTTGTGGGAGAATTCCAAAATAGACTCAAGACGGGAAACTTCTACAAGTATCTTGCCTAAAAGCTAATGCTTTCGTAGGAAGAAGCGGTTATCATAGCAGAATGTTAACACATAATGTCAAAGAGCATATTCCCAACACTGAGGGTTCACACCACCACATGAAGAATAATTATACATCTCCCGTAAAATACAAGAATATGTTCAAGACAACAGACAATGCGACAAATAACTTCACGATTCCGAACACCCGCCGTGAACAGATCTGGTGAGAGATTTTTCACCTACACAACATCCATATGCCACCCACTTAGAAGGAATATGTAATGGGTCATGAATCAAGAAGATGGTTCAAGTTCAATATATTCAAGGGACACCACACTAAATATTGTTACCAACTTAAGAAAGAGACTGAAATACTAATCCAGGAGGAACACCACAAAAAATATATAAATGGTGATTCTTCCCAGGGGCCAGACAAGTCCAACTTGAGAGGGTGAGATGACGTGGGAAGCCCTTGACCCAACAAAACAAACGAAGCATCCCATATGCGTCACACGCTTAACACATATAAGGGGGGGTCACCGGGGGCGAGGAGGCAAGCTCTTCCCATAGAAGGTACACTCGCCAAAAAATCCTGATTATAAAATATCTCTCTGATGTTGAAGGTGAAAGCGAGACCCAAGTGCTCAAAAGCCATTATCACCTTCTCTAAGAAAGATGCAGCTAACATACACCCTTATAATGATGACCCCGTGGTCATTACCGTCAGATACAACGAATGGGAGATCAAAAGAGTCCTCGTAGACCAAGGAAGTTCTGCAGACATTCTGTACTGGGAGGAATTTTAAAGAATTCACATCAGCCCATAGGACTTAAAACCTTTCAAAGCTTTGTTGGTTGGGTTCTCTAGGGATCATGTATAAGTAAAAGGATATATCACACTGAAGACCACTTTTGAGAGCAGGACTAGGACAAAGAGAGAAAGGCCACTTATTTGGTAATTGACAACCCCTTTTCTTACAACCTGATTATAGGGTGACCAACTTTTAACCACATAGGCACGCCTCCACTTTATTTTGTGCATGAAGTACCCGCCCTCCAATGGGCGAGTGAGAGTTATCCAAGGAGATCGCCAAAATATGTCATGTGGAGAGCCTCAAACTGAAAAAGGTTTGCATACTCGGCGTAAAAGCTAGGAAAATTAGCTCAAGAATTAAGCCTATAAGAGGAACCTTTAAATGAGAGGAGGACCCCCCTCTAAATAGTGAAGAGACCGGAGATTAAAGACCCATAATGAATGTCCTCTAGGGTTGTGATGACAATCGTCATTACGTGATTTTACGAGCAATTTCAGATGAAATCGAAGGAATAATGAGAAAAAGTCATACCAAAGTGTGAAAAAGTGAGCAAAAATATATCAAGAGGGAGAAATAAGGACCTAGTGAATTATTAAAGAAATTGCGAAGAAACGAGCATTTTTAGCATAATTTAAATCATGACGTATGTCCAGTAATTTGATCATATCTTCAGTTTTGTAACTCAGATTGAGATAGTTGCAAAAGAAAGCTAAAAAGGAGATTTGGCCAATAGAAAAAACGCACCCGCGTTAGTCCATCATTACTTAACACACTCGTGTTGATGTTTAGCATGCCTGTGTTAGATTACTTTTTACTGACGCAGAAATTTCTATTTAAAAGGATGTTTGGCTATTTTTTCAAAGGGATCAATTCTGGAGAGAAAATGGGACGTTTTGGAGCGATTTTGGAGCTTTTGGAGGCAATTGAAGCAATTAAAGATCTTCTTCTTCATTTATTTCTCATGTTCTTCGCATTTACACTTAAGGTATTGATTAATTTCAACATAAGTAGCTAGATTTATCTTAGGATAGGTTTTATTTGATTATGAACATGTTTATATTTGATTGGGACATATGATCGGGTGATGTTAATGTAATTGCTTTGAATCTTTGTTATTATTCAATTAATGATTGCGTTCATTGCCTATTGTGTGTTACGACATTTAATTTGATCTTGATAATAATGATTACTGACCCTAGGTCTATTTATCTGACATACTTTAATTGTTGAATTATTTAATTGTTTAGGGTGGTATAATTAGGAATTGTAACTTAGGGATTAACTAGCTATATTGCCTAGTCTAACGTTACAATTGGCCTAAGGGGTCTGGAAATTTACGCTTGGGTTAGTGAGCTACACGCCAAGGGATTAGATGTAGTGGTAGAGTTAATCCACAGTTTCACTCCATATTCATTGTATGTATGTTAATGTGCGATTCATTAATCAAGTAGAAAAAGGTATTCTAACAATAAAACCTGACTGCTTTTCTCATAATTGTTATCAAAACTTCTCTCATTTGTTTTCAACAAAACAACCTGAAAAACCCCTCGTTAACAAATTTTAATTACATCGCACAATGTACCTTCAGTTTTCAATTCATGTGGAGATGAATTTATTTTTATTACTTCGATAACAACACTAGTACACTTGCCCGAGTTGGTGACTCCTCTAATTGGGAGATTCTTCTAGTAGGTCCAGAGGTGTGTAGTTCTTTCAAGGGTTTCTCAATTCCTTGTATGAGTGTCTCTTTACCAGGTTAGGGGTGTATTCACATTTCTATTATTTTGAGGCGCCGGTGATGAACCACATAAAAATTCCCCCTCGCAACTTTATCCAGGAGTCTGGGCCTTCATATGGATGTTCCAGCTTTGTGTCGGGTATAAGTCTTGGAATTCTTCATCGGGGCTCTTATTTGACCTCTTCTTTGTGACTCGTACTTCATTGGATGGTGCTCGGGATCAAGGATTGATCTCTCTTCGTCCCTAAGTACCTTGGTTTGGTTTTTTTGCTTATGACAAGGGAAATCTTCTGGAGCGTTCCATATTAGTGAAACCCGTCACTCCCTAGGCGCATATGGCCTTCTGCTTATATTTTGATTTGGTGGGAGATGCCCGCTTTTGTAGAAACGATTTTCGTAAATATTCGTCCAGAGTTCATTTCTACCAATCCATCTCTTCTTATCCTTCGGGTCCATTTCTTTGTCTCTAGAAGAAGTCAAAATTAAAGAGGATTTACATGTCTGGTACCAAGGGCTCATATATGAATAAGAGTTTGCTTATGACGGAGTGTTTTCCTTTCAGCAGAAGAAGAGGCGTATAGATACCCATGATATCATTAGCGCTTCTAAACATTTTAAGAGACAAAAAATCTTTGGTGACGGTGGGGATCCCGAAATCCCTCCCCCAATTTTTTAACCAAATGATTTGTGCTTTTGCTTATAACATGAATCAATTGAGTCAATTGCGGAAAGCTCTAGAGCTAGTAAATGACCATGGCTTCGTTGTTAGCCTGTCCATCTCGACGCTGGTGGCACCTGTCGTTGCTTCTATTTCTGTTCCAGAGATTTGGTCTCCTGCCATGGTAACTACTCGAGAGGTGATCTTGGCTCCAAACCTTTTGTTAGATCAGTTGAATAACGATGTAGTTAATTTATCTACTCGGGGAACTTCTCATTCTCCTTTCCCCGCCAAAAGGGTTCGAAGTGACCATCCGTCCATTCCTATTGGATAAGGTTCTCCTAAATTAGATCGTTTAGTGTAGGGCGATGATCCGGATACTCAGAGTCCTTTCTTTTAGCTTCCTGTTATTCTTCCTTCCCTGGTACCTAGCACCCCAAAGGAGCTTCTTGTTGTCATGGCAATGAGGACTTGGATTTTGTCTAGGGTTTATCTGAAATTGATGTGCAAGGCCTTTTTGAAGATGCCTCCCGTACTTTTTTTAGGGTTGGGTCCCTTATTTCTATTGTAGCTTCTGGTCAGGGCAAAGTTCTGGTTCTGAAAATTCTACCGCTGATAAGGATTTGGTTGTCCTTCGGGAAAATGCTGATGCCCTTAGTAATTTGCAGGAAGAGGCGGATTGGAATGGACGACTGTCTGTTTTTGCTACTTTGATATAGGAGCTGAAGGCTTTCCTTACTGGCAGAAAGAAACACATAAAGAAGGTTTATGCGGATGTGGAAGAAGCATGCCGAAAGCGGATCAGAGAGCTCTTCAGTAGAGAAAGGAGGATCGGGTCAATGCTTTGAGGATTGTCGAAGAAAGGGTGGTTGTTGCTCAGAAGAAGCTCGACAATATCTTGAGCATGCAGTAGAGGCTTTGGGCATGGTTCGAGATGAAATGTTGAAGCAGACTCACACGTTCTATCCCGGCCTCACTATTACTACTGACCATCTAAACTCTTTAGCCGACCCGTTTGAGAAGGAGTCGGGTGACGATGATCGAGTGATGTTTTATTTTTTTAATTTTGTATGCTCCTGTAATATTTGGTCGGGATTTTGTGCCTCGGCTTGTAAATAATATTTGCATATATGCATTTAAGTTTTTACCTTTACATGTTTATGCTTTTCGATATAATATTGTTTCTTTCTCATCTGTTATAATTATCAAGCTGGGATCCGAGGAGAATTTAGATCCGAGGATCGCTAAGGATTGCTTTCAGAATCCTACACTTTATGTTATTGCTTGATGTAAAAATGTGTTAAATAGTAGTTGCTTAAAATGTAAATGACCTTAAGTATTTGTGGAGCCGTGTAAGGCTATTTTGCTCGAAGGCGAGTTGCATTGAGATGCACATTGCATGTTGATAAAATGTCGAGGTAATAGTGCATGAATGTGCTCGGAATCGACCTTCACAGAGGAAGCATTATTGCAGTCTGGAGTGTCCGTATGTCAGACTGGAAATGGTGGGACATGAGTTTGGCTTAGAGCATTTATGCTCCTAGTTGTACCTATAAGTATTTGATGTCGTACCAGCTAGACATGCTTTGCCTTAATCATATTCATATGGATAAGGTATAAGTTTGGTTAGTCGTGATGGAGTTTCAAATTGTACTTACAGACGAAGGGCATGAAGTGTAGAAGAATAGCCATCCAAGGCGCAGCGGAATTTAAAAATTTCTCCATTTAGTGATCCTTACGAATGGGCATGATCAGTGATAGAATCGTTACCTCTTGTGGCGATTCAAACCTTTGGTGCAGATTTCTGATAATGATCAAAACCTTTGATACAGATCCACAGGGCGATCACGAACGTCGAACGATGACAACGTCTCTACTCAGTCCACACGAACGGATTCCTTCAATCGCAGTGCTAGCTGTTATGAATGAAGGCTTTGAGTGAGAGAAAGAGGGAAACAAAATTCCAAGTCTCTACTTGAATTTCAGTCTGAGTGGAGTTGGAGTGACAATGCTTCTACCCAAGGGGTTCTATTTATAGAACCACTTGTGTGGGCTTCAAGCTAAAAAGCCCACTTAAGTGTATTTTGGCCCATATCTTATAATATGCCCAAAATCACTTAAGTATTTGGTACCTTACCATATTTCGTCTCCCACTTAAGTGCACCGTACCTTATAGTGTTCCTTAGTTACTCTATCTCTCATCAATCCGTCCTTTGTGTGTGACTCTATAGGTTTTCGCGGCGTTGGCAATTATATTAAATCACGCATTTAACATAATAAACAGTGAGCGGTATCTAGCAACACATCACTGCTACCCAAGTCACGAAAATGTCATGTGATCTGACAAAACCTCCTGTGATAATAATTATGTGTATAATTACCCCTTTGCCCTTATGTCTATATTGAACACAAGGTATAGACCGTGTCACCCTTGTCCAGTTCAATATTGGGCCCATAGACATTTATCCTGTTACGTAGGATTGACAAATTCCATCTAGGACACTCATGTCCCTCAACATGCTTTGTGGAGTACCCATCAACTGTCTTTATGGTTATCCAGTTACGGACAACGTTGGATCAGCAATAAAGCACTCGACTCTACATCTAGGATCCATAGTGGTTTCAGGTCGAAGAGTGGTATACACTATTATCACCATGAGAATAACTTATGACACTTTGCATAACTTTCTATATAGTATTCTCATAGCGGGTCAATCCGGTATAAATATTACTCCTAATATTCATACCTATGTTTAAGACTTGATAACTCTTTATCCATGATCCATGAGATGTGATCATCAATCTACAAACATAATAGTCTTAATGCTTTAATGTTATCCCACTTCACACTAAAGCTCGACCACGGATACTTTAAGAATAATGTCCTTATATTTAATGTGTTCTCATGATTAAGTCACACTTAATACATTAAACGGACTATCTATTCCAGGGACTTTATTAATCAACCATAATAAAGAAAATGCCTTTAAATAATTCGATACAAGTACCAAAAGTATTGGCCTCTAGGGCTTACACCAACATGAAGTTGTCTAGCTTTCATCATGCTTTGAACTACACTCCGCATCACAGAAGATCTTACCCGACCAAAGTTAGAAGATCCCAACCCTACCCCCGAGGCTATGGCTCGGATCGAGGTGGACGTATCTAGGCTTCACCATGCTCTACATCTGAATGTCTAGATCCAGAGAGAGGGTGTTAGTTATGCGTGAAAACATGGATTTCTTTGATATAGGGTATTAGAATGTTATATTCGGAATTGCAAAGTGTCTCTGATAGCACTCCTAAGGGAATATGTTATTGTAGTCAGACGTGTAATGCGTCTCCGACAGCTCCCATGGATTTTGAAGGCGCTGTAGAGAATTGATTGTTATAGCCGTGCGCTCGAAGCGTATCCAAAAACACCTCTGACTTCTGAAGGCGCACAAGGCATTGTGGGGAATTTATTGCTATATTTGGGAGCTCAAAGTGTATCTGATAGCACCCATGACTTCTAAAGGCGCACGAGGCATTGTGGATAATTGATTACTGTAGTCGGGCGCTCGAAGCGTATCCGACAACATCCTTGACTTCGTGCATGCAAAGTTCGTGGGGGTTTTATTACTGCAGTCGGGCGCTAGAAGCTTACCCGGTAGCAACCACATATCTCATGGACGTGCTTCAACTGTATCGGTTGTTCCCCGATTCGCTGCAACGTGCATTTGTGTTTTGGTGTCCTAAAAATGGGGACAAGGCAGAAAGTAGAACAACAAGAGTGTAATAATATCTATTTAGGAAAAATTACACCAGATGTCCATTAAGTTATTTTTTTGTAACATGTTGGTCCTTTAAGTTTTTTTTGTAACATTTTGGTCCTTAAGGGTGATTTATACATCTTTTTTCTCACATTTTGAACATTTAAAAATGTGTGACTCTTGTATTTATGGTTGCACTTCATCATTTTCATACCTCTAAAACTAATTGCATCCACAATTAGCACATCTACTTTGTTAAAAAAGGGTAACAATACTTTGTTAAAAAAGGGTAACAATACACACGTTTGGTAACTTAAAGGACCATGTTGTTACAAAAAAAACTTAAAGGATCAACCTATTAAAAAAAATAACTTAAAGGACCCCTGGTGTAATTTTGCAGATATGAGTTTGTAGCTTCCATTGACATTTCTCCAAGGTGGCTTGGAATCGACGTCAGCACTTACTCTATGTAGGATCGGAGTTCGGTGGATCCAAACGACACAGATATGAGTTTGTGGCTTAGTGAAACTCTGACTTCTTTGTAGAAGATCTGTTCGGAGTTCACATCTGAAAATCAAACGTGAAATCATGGAAATCGTAGGATCAGAAGTAGATTCCACAAACAACGCCATTGCTCAGTCGTAAAACCAGAAATGGTGATGATTACAGAAACTGCAGCGAAACAGCGTTTCTGATGCGCGCTACCTTGTTGTGAAATTATGGATCAAAGGTTAAAATCATGGTGTTTCTTGAATCAGAGGTATCAGTGTTGATGCGATGTTGTTAACAGTGTTGTTGTCTCCGATACAATGGACCTAGGGGGCACCTGCATGGTTAACATTCCAACGTCTAAGTCAGTTTAAGGTTCAAGATTGAAGATAGTGAAAGTGAAGATTGTAGATTGTGTATCTTAGAATCTCTTACAAACGTATTTATAACTTGGGTTTGGCGAGTAGGCTAGACAATGAGCCTCGAGCTATTGGGTCTTTGGCTGACAAGGAGTAATGCCTTTGATCGGTGCGGACCAGAAGGTCCCAAATCTTGATCGGCATCGACCGGAGGATCCTTGGTCTTTAGCATATATATATATATATATATATATATATATATATATATATATATATATATATATATATATATATATATATATATATATATATATATATATATATATATATATATATATATATATATATATATATATATATATATATATATATATATATATATATATATATATACCACTCTGGTATTAGAGTCATGTTGGTAGTGAGATAGTTACTTGCATTATCTTTTAATAAATTTTTCTTTAAAAAAGGAGTTAATTTAAAAGTTTTTCTTATTTTACTGTTTTATTTTCAACCAGAACCCTGAACTTTGAATTTCTTTAAGGATACCTGCTGGTAGTGTATGGTCCAGGTTGTAAGTCTCAAGAGGTGAGACGGTAAAACTGTTGGTTTAGCACACTGTAGTTGTCGTTAAGAAAATAAACAATAAGGGGGAGGATAGAGATAGAGATTACATGAAAAGCTGGAAAAATAACTAGTTTGATAAAATAAAGTTAATTGTAAAGATATTATTTAGTAACCATGTCTCAAATCATCAAGACTTTTAGTGAGTTAGGATGCTTTCACATAGTAAGATTAATAACAGAACCTCAGTTCCTGCTACCTTAAATAATGATAAAATTGAATCGGGTCAAGATACCTTCCAAAATAAAGAATTAGAAATTCAGGAGATGGAAAATAAATTAGTTAGCTGGTTAATGGCAGAGATTAAACTTAAAGAAATTTATAAAATTAGCACGTTTGATTTTGGTATTAAAAAAATTATTCATACTACCGAATATGCTAAGTCTATATCTAATAAGCATGAAACGATTAATTTATTAGACAAAAAATTGTTAGAAACTCACTACAGAGAAGGATATCGCTATATTCCTCTAGGATGAACTCAAATCGCTGTTAAACCTTTACATAAGTTAGAACACAACACTCTTATACTATTAGTTCTTCGTGATACTCGTATTAAGGACTTTCATAATTCAACTATTGCTATAGCTGAATCAAATCTTAAAGATGACCCATTCTACTTTAACTGCCATCCTAATTACTCTACGAGCTTATCTGTTGAATTCACTAAGAACTCATTAGTTATATATGTTCAAGGTCTAAGTGATAATTTTAATCCCGGAGTTGCCAATTTTGACGTTATTAGTAGAATTACCTACAATGTTTCTAATATTAATTATGATTTTAAATCACTAAAAACTACTCTAAGAAATGAAACATGTGTTCTTGAAGCAAATCTTAGTAGGTCAAATGTTAGGACTCCAAAGATACTGACTACTTTAGAAATTATGGAAAAAATTCCTCAAGAATGGATATTACAAGATGTGGTTAAATCTGAAAACATTAAGGCCTGAACTATTAGATATGTTATTCAAGATATTGATGGATTAGTCAGGATTATGATGAATAAAAGTTAATTCCATTGCTATCATCAATCTAGTAGTGTTGGATCGACATTCAGTGCCAGACATTCGATTGATTCAACAATTAGTGTAAATCTTGTAAGAGTAAACTTTTATCCTAAAATTCCCCAGCCAATAATATACTTAGAGAGAACCTCTAGGTCGCCTTCTCCAACTGAATCCCAAATATTGATGTTATTACAAATCACAAACCCTTTGTCATAGACAAAGCTTGGTTTAGAGTTGACTTTAAGGCATTTTACAATTTAGAGAAGAGAAATTGGTATTTCTCAACTTTCTCTAAAGATCATACTCAAATGTATTTGAAACTTTTTTATAGGTTTTTAGAAACACGTGAAATTAATATTTATTTATTTATATGGTTTGAATTATTGTATTTATAAGAAGAGATAGAAAATCTTTTTGCTGTTAAGATGTACTTAGATGCTAATGTTATGATAAGTACCAAATGGAAAACTTATAGAAAAGAAATTATAGATTCGATTCATCCATCTTTGGAAGCTATTAAAATTACCACTTTTAAGGAAAACATAGAAATAGAAGTTTCTCCATTTAAATCTATAGCCAATCCTATAGATCAGAGAAAAGACATTAGTAATTTGTATAGTAAGATAAATTATTCAAACCAAATACTTCACACTATGTCCTGACAATTAGATAAGATAGAAAACTCTATCCCTCAACCTAAGAATGTTAAAGACTATAAATTAGATATTACCTGACCTATTTATCAATATCATACTCCTTCTAAGCAAGAGTTTAAAGGAATGAGTTTAGGTTGTGATACTAATCATAAAATAGAGGAATTAGTTACTAAATTAAAAACCTTAAACATATGAAATTCTTCATGAGAGATAAATACTTTATCTCGAGATGAAAAATACAAAAATATAGTGAGCAAATTAGGTGGTAGAGCCCCAAGATCTAAAACTCGAATCTATTATCCTAAGTCTTCATTTGCTGATATGCAATTTGAAGAAAGAAGTAGTTGTTTAGAAAATAATTATTCAGGAGAGTCCGTTGTCGAGTGGAACATCGATGGTGCATCTAAACAACAATTTTTAGATATAATACAACACATGATTATGGCTGCTATTACCTTTAAACTCAAAGGAATTACGAACAAACATACTAAAGAGATATTAACTTTGGGGTTTACAAGACAATTAAAAGAATGGTGGAATAATCTGCTTAGTTCAGAAGATAAATACCAAATAGATCCAGCTATAAAAAGATAATCCAATGAAAATATTTGTGTTACAACTCTATTATATGTTATTACTAAGTTCTTTGAAGGAGAACCTCGAAAACTCCAACAAAGAGCAGTAAACCAATTACTAATTTTTTATTGTCCAACCATGTCTGATTACAGATGGTATGGAGATATGTTCTTATCTAAACTCTGCCTTAGGTATGATGGTGTTTCATATTATTGGGAAGAAAGATTTATTAGTGGTTTACCTAGGTTATTTACATAAAAGGTAAAAATTAATATTAAATAAAATCTTAATGGAACAATCCCATATCTGTCAATAACAGTTGGAGAATTATCTAATAATGTAATTGAAATTGGTCTGCAACTTTGTACATATTATAAATTACAAAATAAGATTAAAAAGGAAAAGGCTAGTAATAGGTACAAAATGGGATCATTTTGCGAACAATATTAAGCTACTCCTTTAAGAGCTCCGAGTAACCCCAAAAATAAAAAAGTGGTTTGTAAAGGAAGAAAAAACTTTCATTATCATAAGAAGCAATCTTACAAAGAAAATTCATAATTTTATAAAAAACCTTACAAGAAAAATTATGGTAAGAAACCTTACAAAACACAGAATAATAAATCTAAACCTAAAGACAAATATGTTATATGCTATAAGTGTGATCGTTTTGGCCATTATGCTAATAAATACAAGATTCAAGAAAAAATTAATCAACTGTGTAACTTAGACATATTAGGAAAATTAAAAGAAAGTTTAATAACTACTTTAAATAACATCTTATTAAATTCAGAGGAAAAAAACTCTTCATCCTCTGAAGAATCTTCTTACGAGGAAATACATCAAATTAACAATTCTAGAAAATTAGATTATTATTCTGATGAATGTTTAGGTCTAGATTTCTGCAATTGTGTCAATTGTAACAAAATAATTAATATTTTAACAAATAATCAAGCTAATACCTTGATAAGAATATTAGACAAAATGAAAAATTTAGAAAGCAAAAATGCTTTCATGAGACAAATTAAAAATATTATAGATGAAAATGATATTTGTAAAAAGAATATTCACAAAGTAGAATTTAAAAATGTTATGGATTTATTTAAGAAACCAGTTGAAAAAAATGTTTCTATTAAAGATTTAAAAGTAAAAATGAGTAATTTAAAAAATGAAATTAGAACTCAAAAAATCTGAGATGATGAGATAGAAGGTAAAATTTTAGAGTTACAAGGAAACATGATTATTCAGAATCAGGTCAGTCAAAGTTTATTAGCCACATCTAGCTCAACTAGAAATAATGGGAAAACCATTATTTTGAATAATGAAGATGGCTATATTAACAAAATAGAAAAATTAATATCCCATAAATGATATATTAAAATAAATCTCAATGTTAAAATAAAACTTATGAATTAATTGTTTTGATAGATTCAGGAGCAAATTTAAACTACATCCAAGAAGGGTTGATCCCAACCCAATATTATGAAAAACCCAAAGAATCCTTAAGAGGAGCCAGTGGTAATAACTTACAAGTTTCTTACAAATTATCAAGTTCTAAAATCTATTAACATCAAATTTGTTATAAAACCTCTTTTCTTATAGTAAGAAATATCCATGAGTCCATTATTCTAGGAACCCCTTTTATGGCTTTACTTTACCCTTTCACTATTAATAATGTAGTTATAACCACTAATGTTTTAGGGTGTGAAGTTAAATTTGAATTTTTAAAACTGCCTAAGATTAGAGATCTTAACTCTATCCAGAGTAAGGTTATATCATTTATTAATCAAATTAACAATAAAAGAAAAAAAATAATTTTGTTAATAAGGAAATACACTACAAAAAGATAGAATATCAACTTCAATCTCCAAGTACTGAAGAAAATATTAAAGATATACAAAATACATTTATAAAAGATCTTTATTCAGAACAACCTAATGCTTTCTAAAAAAGAAAAGTGCACGCTAACTCTTTACCCCATGAACTTGACTTTAAGAAAACAAATATCCCTACAAAATTCGAGCCAATACAAATGAATAAACAACATTTAGATTACTGTAAAAAAAAAGAAAAAAAGAATTATTGGAAAAGGGATTGATTAGGTCCTTGGTTAGTAATAATTTACAAACCTTTAAACAAAGCATTATAATATATTGGGTATCTCATACCTAATAAAAAGGATTTGATAGACAAATTACATAATATAAGTATATTTTCAAAGTTTGATCTTAAATCTGGATATTATCAAATACAATTAAAAGAAGAAGATAAATATAAAATTACTTTTGTGGTGCCCTTTGGTCACAATGAATGGAATGTCATGCCATTAGGATTGAAAACGCTCCTTCTGAGTTCCAAAATATATTGAACACTATATTTAATGATTACTCTCACTTCACCATAGTCTATTTAGATGACATATTAGAATTTTCATAATCTATAAATCCGCATATACAACATATGAACCAATTTTATGAGATAATTAAAGAGAATGGGTTAGTCTTATTTGAAACGAAACTTAAAATATTTCAATCTAAAGTAAGATTTTTGGGTTTTGATATTCTCAATGAATGTATACCTCTATTAGTAGGTCTTTTGAATTCATTAATAAATATCTAGATGAATTAAAAGATAAAACTCAATTACAAAGATTCTTAGGTTGTATAAATTATGTGGCTAACTTCATACCCAACTTAAGAACCATTTGTATACCATTATTCAAGAAATACCTGATCCTAGATCCTCCTTCTTGGGATGATTCAATGACCAAAATTGTTTTGCAATTAAAGCAAATAGTTTAAAAAATTACCTTGTTCAGGAATACCTGATCCTAGAGTCAACCTATTGTTGAAATTGACGCCTCATACATAGACTTTGGGGGAGTTCTAAAATAAATACTTTTTGGCCTGGAAAAAGAATAAGTTTTCATATATTATTTTGGAACTTGGAACCCAACTCATTTAAACTATAGTACTATTAAAAAAGAAATTTTATCTATTGTTTTGTGTTTTACAAAATTTTAAGATGACTTGTTTTCAAAAGTATTTTTATTAAAAAGCAGATTGTAAAGTTGCATAAAGTGTTTTATAGAAAGATGTTGAAAATTGAGTTTCAAAACATATATTTGCTAGATGACAAGCATTACTTTCTTATTTTTATTTTTAAATCGAACATATTCAAGAAATTAAAAATTCATTACCAGATTTTCTAACTAGAGAATTTTTACAGGGAAAACATGAGTAAAAAATCAGTTGACCTCAGAGATGATTATGATCCTCCCATGAAAGATAAAAAAGATAAGGAAATAATTTCAGGTTCTCCATCTTAAATTTCCAAAGTTACCTCTCTTATTACTACTACTCCCCTAACAACTATTAAGCCTACTTTATCAACTCCATTAGCTTTTACCTCTCAAATTACCAGCCCATTATCTATCCAGAAAGCTCACCCTTTTAAATTAGCCTATTACATTCCTCCTTCTTCCTTACCAAAATCAACCTTTATTACCAAAGATTTGCCTATACCAATATTACCTTTAGAAATACTTTACTAGCCTCCAAACTCCTCGTTATTACAAAATATTTCAAGAATCCCCCCCCCCCCCTCCACCTGGGGTTTTTCTTCATTTGTAAAGACCAAACCAAGACCATAAAATTATACGAATTTATCCTGGTAGATTCTGAGTCTGTTACTCTTACCCATCAGACATATCAAAATGATAAATAAAAAATTAAGTTCTCTAAATTCAAAATTAATAAGGTATCATCTGCTTCTGATTAGAAACAACCTCCATCAGAATTAAAATCTTTTTCTATAACTTTTACTCCATAATACTGTTCTTACTTTGATTACATGGACGCTTGGTTCAATTTTTTGTCTGTTGAACCTTTCAACCACACCTGGTTTATATGGTTCAACAGGGATATTTCACTTAGCTTCCCTAATTGTTTTATCTAGTGGTTCAGAGTGGTTAGGCCAATTTTAGAAATATTTCCTGATTATGACTCAAAGGCATTTGACAATTTTGTAGAAAAAAACTACTTGTCTTGATTACAAGTCTTTATTATGTTTATGTGTTGTTTTTGGAATTACGTGGATTTCATCCTGGACCTTTTCAACTGAACCATCATGAGAAGGGTCTTATTCTACTCAATTAGTCAAGAAATTTTATGTCAAATGGTGGTCAAACTTTAATCCAGATTTGCTTTCTCCATCAAGATTAGATTCCTAGTTCAAGACTCATCCTGGCCTTTGCAAAGAAAAGGTCATCTCTCCAGAAGATACAACTTTCTTTTCAGATAGATCAAAATTACTTGCCTCTTTATCTACCGCTTCAGCCATAAAGAATTCATAAACAAGATTAAAGAAGCGATGACTGCTTTATCTGAAAGTGATAGTGCTTCTAGCACTTCTGAAAATGATAAGGAAGATGACTGTTATAGAATCATAGACCTTTAAAAGTCAGAATCCTACATTCAATTATGTCGAAGATTAGTTCAATTATGGTGAAGATAAGATTATGAAGCTTTCTAATGTCAGAATTATTTTGAATATAAAATCAATTATGGTGAATATAAGAAGTTTAAGACAATAATGGCCCCCTTTGTTGTCTTCAATTATCTTCCATTTAGAATTGCTTTTGAATTATTGACTTTTCTTTATTAAATTTTTTTCGTTTTATTTCAATTATTGAGGCCATGTGGGCCATTATCTTTTATAAAAGTTTATGTTTAGTTTATTTTAGATTCAAGTTTGTGTGGATTATTGCCTATAAAACGATAATTTGTGTGTTGTGAAAGACATTCGAGTTTTCAGTCTTAAAACTTAGAATTCTTGATTTGTCATCCTTTGCAAGTATTTTTCATAAATAAAACCATGTCTTTTAATATTTCCAACATGTCTTCCGCATACTACTTTACTCTTATAAAATTATCTTTACATATAATATTATCTATATCTTTAATAGTATTTCCACCATTATGTTTACTTTTAATATTTTATCTTTAATAATATTTCCACCATTATATTTACCTTTAGTATGTTTACTTTTAATATTATTATTTTCATATATGCCGCTACTACTCTGGTCTCTACCGTTCTGTGCTATTTTTGAAATTACGTGGATTTCAACCTAGACCTTTTCAACTGAACCATTATGGGAAGGGTCATCTTCTACTCAATTAGTCAAGAAATTTTCTCTTAAATTATGGTTAAAGTTTAATCCAGATTTGCTTTCTCCATCAAGATTAGATTCTTGGTTCAAGTCCCATCCTGATCTTTGCAAAGAAAAGACCATATATCCAGAAGATGCATATTTCATGTTAGATAAATCAAAATTACTTGCCCCTTTATCTATTGCTTCCAGCCATAGAGAGTTCTTAAGCAAGATTAAACAAGCTATGACTGCTTTATCTAAAAGTGATAGTGCTTCTAGCACTTCTAAAAAATAATGAGGAAGACGATTGTTATGGAACCATAGACCGTTAAAAGTCAAAATCCTACGTTCAATTATGGTGAAGATAAGATTATGAAGATTTCTCTTGTCAACATTATTTTGAAGATAAAATCAATTATGGTGAAGATAATAAGTTTAAGACAACAACGACCCCCATTTGCTGGCTTCAATTATCTTCCACTTAGAATTGCTTTTGAATTATTGATTCTTATTTATTAATTTTGTTGTTTCATTTCAATTATTGAGGCCATGTGGGTCATTACCTTTTATAAAAATTTATGCTTAGTTTATTTTAGATTCAAGTCCGTATGGATCATTGCCTATAAAATGATCATTTTTGTGTTGTGAAAGACATTCGAGTTTTCAGTCTTAGAACTTGAAATTCTTGATTTGTCATCCTTTGTAAGTATTTTTCATAAATAAAAGCATGTATTTTAATATTTTCAACATATTTTCCGCATACTACTTTACTCTTATAATTATCTTTATCTATAATATTATTTTTATCTTTAAAAATATTTCCACCATTATGTTTAGCTTTATTATGTTTACTTTTAATATTTTATCTTTAATAATATTTCCACCATTATGTTTACCTTTATTATGTTTACTTTTGAAATTATTATTTTCATATTATTCCCATACTGCTCTGGTCTCTACCACTCTGTGATGTTTTTGGAATTACATGGATTTCATCCTGGACCTTTTCAACTAAACCATTATGGGAAGGGTCATCTTCTATTCAATTAGTCAAGAATTTTTTTGTTAAATGGTGGTCAAAGTTTAATCCAAATTTTCTTTCTCCATCAAGATTAGATTTCTCGTTCAAGTCCCATCATGTTCTTTGCAAAGAAAATGCCATATCTTCAGAAGATGCATCTTTCTTGTTAAATAGATCAAAGTCACTTGTCTCTTTATCTGCTTCTTCCAACCATAAAGAATTCTTAAGTAAGATTAAAGAAGCTATGACTGCTTTATCTGAAAGTGATAGTGCTTCTAACACTTCTGAAAATAATAATGAAGATGATTGTATGGAATCATAGACCTTTAAAACTCATAATCCTACATTCAATTATTTTGAAGATAAGTTCAATTACGGTGAAGATAAGATTATGAATATTTCTCTTGTCAGCATTATTTTGAAGATAAAATCAATTATGGTGAAGATAAGAAGTTTAAGACAACAACGTCCCCCTTTTGCCGCTCCTCTTAGAATTGCTTTTGAATCATTGACTCTACTTAATTATAGTTTTTTTTTATTTCAATTATTCAGGTCATGTGGGTCATTACCTTTTATAAAAGTTTATACTTAGTTTATTTTAGATTCAAGTTCTTGTGGATCCTTGCCCATAAAAGGATCATTTGTGTGTTGTGAAAAACATTTGAGTTTTCAGTCTTAGAACATGGAACTCTTGATTTGCCACCCTTTGTAAGTATTTTTCTAAAATAAAAGCATGTCTTTTAATATTTTCAACATGCCTTCCACATACTACTTTACTCTTATAATTATCTTTACTTATAATATTATCTTTATCTTTAATAATATTTTCACCTCTATGTTTATCTTTATTATAGTTACTTTTAATGTTATTATTTTCATATATGCAGTTCTTGGTTTGCCATCCTTTGTAAGCATTTTTCATGAATAAAAGTATGTCTTTGAATATTTTCAACATGTCTTCGACATACTACTTTTACTCTTAATTATCTTTACCTATAATATCATCTTTATCTTTAATAATATTTCCACCTATATGTTTACCTTTATTATAGTTACTTTTAATATTATTATTTTCATATATGTCCCTACCGTTCTGTTATCGGAGGTTAAAATTATTTCCTTATCTTTTTTATCTTTAATGGGAGTACAATAATCATCTTGGGGTTAACTGATTTTGTACTCATGTTTTTCCTGTAAAAATTCTCTGGTTAAAAAATCTGGTAATGAATTTTTAGTTCCTCTAATATGCTCAATTTCAAAATCAAAACAAGAAAGTAATGTTTGCCATCTAGCAAATATATGTTTTAAAACTAAACTTTTACATCTTTTTGCAAAACACTTTGTGCAGCTTTGCAATCTGTTTTTGATAAAAACGTTTTTGAAAACAAGTCATCTTGAAATTTTCTAATACACAAAATAATAGATAAAATTCTTTTTTTATAGTACTATAGCTTAATTGAGTTGGGTTTCAAGTTTCAAAATAATATCTGACGACTTGTTCCTTTTCCATGCCCAGAAGTACTTGTTTTAGAACTCCCCTAAAGCCTATGTCCGAGGCATCAATTTCAACAATAAGGTTGGCTCTAGGATCTGGTATTCCTAAACAGGGTATTTTTTTTAACTATTTGCTTTAATTGCAAAACATTTTTGGTCATTGAATCATCCCAAGAATGACGATTCTTCCTAAGTCTCTTGAATAATGGTATACAAATGGTTCTTAAGTTGAGTATGACGCCAACCACATAATTTATACAACCTAAGAATCTTTGCAACTGAGTTTTATCTTTTAATTCGTCTAGAAATTTAATAATGAATTCCAAAGACCTACTAATGGGGGTATACATTCCTTGGGAAATATCAAAATCCAAAAATCTTACTTTATAATGAAATATTTTAAGATTCTTTTCAAATAAGACTAACTCATTCTTTTTAATTATCTTATAAAATTGGTTCATACGTTGTATATGCTGATTTATAAAATCTGAAAATACTAATATGTAATCTAAATAGACTATTGTGAAGTGAGAGTAATCATTAAATACAATGTTCATAATATTTTGGATCCTTCCTCTGTTAGGACACACTAGGACAAAATACTTATATTTGTGGTTAATTTAAATCCACAAATTATTTAGCTTGTATGTCACTATAAATTTTTCATACATTTTGTAGACCAATTACAATAGAAATATATAAAGTGTAATAAAGTGATTCTTCTTTAGATATCTTTATTCATACAAGTCTTATTCAATTTTAGTGAGTTCTATATTTCATATCATTAATAGAAGCAAAATATCCGTTGCGGCTCTAACAATTATGAAAGTCCTTAATACGAGTATCACAAAGAACTAATAGTATATGAGTGTTATGTCCTAACTCATGTAAATGTTTAACAACGATTTGAATTAATCCTAGATGAATATAGCGATACCCTTCTCTGTAATGAGTTTCTAACAGTTTTATGTCTAATAAATTAATCGTTTCATGCTTATTAGATATAGACTTAGCATATTCGGTAGTATGAATAATATTTTTAATATAAAATCAAACGTGCTGATTTTATAAATTTCTTTAAGTTTAATCTCTGACATTGACCAATTAACTAATTTATTTTCCATCTCCTGAATTTTTAATTCTCAGTTTTGGAAGGTATTTTGATCTAATTCAATTTTATGATTATTTAAGGTAGTAGGAACTAACTCTAACTCACTAAAAAAGTTGATGATTTGAGACTTGGTTACTAAACAATATCTTTACAATTAATTTTATTTTATCGAACTAATTATTTTCTAGTTTTCTCACTTACTCTATCTCTATCCTTCCCCTTATTGTTTGTTTTCTTAATGGTAACTAAAGTGTGTTAAACCAACGATTTTACCATCTCATCTTTCGAGATTTACGACCTGAATCATACACTATCAACAAATATCCTTAAAAAAATTATAGTTTTGAATTATGGTTGAAAATAAATAATAAAATAATAAAAACTTTTAAAGTAACTTTTTTATTTTATTTTTTATAATAAAAATCTGTTAAAAGATAATACAAAATAATTATCTAACAATCAATCTCACTCTAATATCATAGCGGTAAACAGAGAGGTGTAAATACTATTAGAGAGATTTATAATAGCAATTAACGCTGATAGTGATATATAATGCATAACTTGTATCCCTCTACAATAGTGGAACCATTTTTTTTAAAGAAATCAATTTTAGATTTTAGTAGGGGCATGCACCAACGTTACTGCAAGAGTAGGTCCGTCCGTCCGCGCGCGTGTGTGTGTATATATATATATATATATATATATATATATATATATATATATATATATATATATATATATATATATATATATATATATATATATATATATATATATATATATATATATATATATATATATATATATATATATATATATATATATATATATATATATATATATATATATATATATATATATATATATATATATATATATATATGTAAAGTAAATATCTTTAATTTATGAATAAATCAATGATCTATAGTATAGATACACGCATGCACAACAAAATATTAGTGTTAGAAATAGCAACTATGATTTTCTCTCTTTAGAAGAGCTCAATCCAAGAATATTTACTTTTGTCAATCTTTACAGCATTTTATTATTCGTTACTTTTCTCATTCTTCATATATATATATATATATATATATATATATATATATATATATATATATATATATATATATATATATATATATATATATATATATATATATATATATATATATATATATATATATATATATATATATATATATATATATATATATATATATATATAGGAAAGTACAATGAAAGAGCTAATTTGGGGCAAAAATATTCGAATTTCCTTTTCATTGTACTGAGGAGAGGGATGTGATTTTGTTTGTTTCGAAGCCCAATGTTGTTTTAGAATATAATTCAGAAAAAGTAGGCACGCATGGTACGCGGAGTTTTTTCTTCTTTCTAATTAATAAAGTTTTCTTGTGAAAAAGATTCATTGATATCAAATGATCAGAGACAAACTTCTCATGTCTTAAAAATATTGGTCAAACCAGAAAAAGATTAATTAAAGTATTTTGATAAATTTACCAAAATAAGTGAGGTAAGATACAAAGCAGTGACAATTTTGTTCAATTATCTGGCATCCCAACACATCGACTTGAATCAAAAAAAAAAAAGACAAACACATTTTGGTTAATGTTTCGCGCAGAAATCTAGATTGATGTTGATTGCAACATTGGACTCTTAAGGTAGTGATGTTGATATTCGATACGGTGACACGATATGGATCCACAAGGTTATCACTCAAATGTGTAAGTTAGTTGTGGAGTTCAAGATGAGTGAAATGAAAGAATGAAGATCAAAAAAGTGTACCTTGAATTTCACGTGTGCTGATTATATACGTTGAATAATTTTGATTTGGGCTTTGCATCGTTGAGCTGAATATTTACATCTCACCTAGTATTAGACATTCTGTCAGCCCATAATAGTTGTCTGTAAGGCTTGCCGCAAGTTCTCCAGCCAAGAAGTATTTCAAAGTTGTGGTCGGCACCTTGTTACCACATCTAAATATAAGGAGAAGTGGGAAGGCCATGAAGCAGTTACATAAGTAACGAGTTACAAGCGTATTAAATGCCTTTTCCATTAGTGAAACATTTCATCGGCTTTTCAGGTGCGAGACTTAAGGCTTGCAAGTTAGGGCATGACGCTTTTTCCTAAGTCGAGTGAACTTGAGTTTACTTGTATTCCCCAACATGAAATCTAGGCGTTGATGTGTAGCTTTTCGTTTTCTTTGATCTGGTCTGCTGATCGCTATTCTCTATATAAATGTCTCTTGACTTATTGGGAGAAATTTTCTCCATTTCTAAGAGTCAATTTTCCTTTGTGAGAGTGGTTTCCTTTCTTCTCAAGAGAATTTTCTTGAGTATTCATCTTCTTCAAAATGGAGTTTTCCATTCTACATTTAATCTCTACCTTATCCACTGGATTCCATTTCTTCCAGGTACCCTTCTTACCCTGAGTTTACTTATTCGCACTCATTTTTATTTTGCCATGGCTCACATAAATGATAACCATGTAATTTTATCCAAGGATTTTGGAAGTATTGATTTTGGAAGTATTAATTTTGGAAGAAGTTATTCTTCCCCTTTAGATAGAATATAAGCATCTTCTAGTTCAGATTCCCATCGTCTAGTTAACAACCGTTCAACTCCATTCATTATAATTGTGTCTGATAGTTCTGAGACATAGAGGCTTTATAGTGGTTGTCTTAATGGAGAAACGTTTTTTAATGAGTCTTTTTTCGACGCTCATCTTTCTGATGACGACGTGGGAGGTGATCGCAAAGTCAGTTATGCACCCGCTCCATCAGTAACTAAAGAAAGTTTATCCATTCATGCTTTGATTATCCTGGAGATGAAAGTTTTTGCTTTTAACAGGGAAGAGGTTTGAAATTATATCATGACTTACCACATTATATTTGGAAAGAATACAAGTGATGCCATGATTAAATATCATTTGGCGTTGGAAACCCAACCTAAGGGTGTCAATTGGCTAAAACCATTCGATATATTTCGGGCTGGCGAGACACCTCTAAAGAATATAGAGCTAGTGATACTGGCTGATTCAAATAAGTATAGTTGGGTGGTCTCTAAAACAATGGGAACCTCTTTTTCCTTAAATAGTATTGTCATTGTTAGGGGCTAATATTGAAGTAGGTAGTCCCTTTGATTGGCCGATTCTTCCAGTGGAATGAGGTAAAAGGATATGTAGCAGTTATGAGGAGTGTGATATTCCTTTCAATGAATGTCTGTTTACACAGATAAACCCGTTGAGGTTTTGAAGGCTTCCCCCTCGCAACTTCATCATGACGCATGGGCTTTTATAAGGGCGTTCCAATTCTAGGCCGATTATCGACCAATATAGGAAGCCTTCTTACTAGTTATTCATCCATCTTTTTGTTATGATACACACTTCTCAAAATAATATTTGGGACCAAGGGCTTACCGTGTCGCGCCAGGAAGTTCCATGATTTAGCTCTTACGCCGAGATGTGAGATGATTTACACGATTGATTTGTGCTGGTAAAGCTATGTACTTTAGAGGCTCATTCCATGTTCTGTCACATTCCTACTGAGCTTCCTTGATCTACCCACTATCAGGGTTGCCCCCATATTTATGCACAAATAGGTTTTGAAAGTATGGGACTTGGGTCCATATGAAACATGAACCTCATGCTTATGTTATTTGTCTAGGTTCTCTCACTCTTGACGAGGTTGAGATGAAGAAAGATCTTAACGCTTTTTATGAGAATCTTGGTTATTAGGAGAGGTTTAGTCATATTGAGGTAAAGTATTCTTTGTAGAGGAAACAAACCATTATGCTTTTGTGGGCATGGCCAGTAATATGGAGAGGAAGGGAATTTTTGGAGAGGATAAAGTCGCCCCCTTGTAGTTTTTTTTTGTTTTGACATGGATGTTTGATATTTGAAGATAAACTAAATTCTTTGAAGAAGGTATTCAACATTTCTAAAGAGAGTGAGGCTCAAGGTGTCACCATCACTCCTTCGGCTTTGGCCCTCACTCCTTCTCCGGTTGGTCTTGGCATATCAGATATTGTTGAAGTCACATTGGTCTCCCCTGGTCCAAGCCAACATTCTTTTAGGGTTGATGCTAAAATTATTAAGGATTAGGCTCGGTACCCTCCTACTAATAACAAAAGTATCAGGACCATGATTAGAGTCCTCCCTCGAAGGGAGATTTGGCTAAATGGACCCGACTGTTTGAGGGTGCTACTTTTGGGTCATCCACTTCTCTCCTCAAGTTGCCGACTATTTTGCCATCTCATATTAACACACTTCTTATGAGGCACTTGTTGCGATATCTGAAGAGGATATTGCTTATCTTCATAAACTTCTTGAAGCAAAGAAGATTGAGCTCTTCTCAGAGGACACTTTCTACACTTATCATACTGCTTCTCTATTTTCCCTAGCGGCTCTTAGCCAGGGTGATGTTTTAGTTATGGGTAATCCTTCCAAGGAAAGGGTTACTTGGAATAAGAAATATGAGGCGGATGAACAAGAGAGATCCAAGCTCCAATATGAAGTGTTGACCCTTCGGGATAAGGCTAGCCTTGTGAAGTCTCTTTAGGAAGAGACAAACGTTCATGGATTTTCTTGCTCTCTTGCTTCCAGGATTGTTGAGCTTGAATTCTCTCTGGAAATAAAGAAAAAAATATTTAAATAAGGCTACCACTGTTGTTGTTTAGATGAATTCTCGTGCTAATAAGGTTGCGGGAGCCCTCCAACAGGAGAATGAATTTTGGGCTAAGGACTGTGAAGCCTATGAGGGACGGGTGGTTGGACTGAGGAAGGATGCTAATTATTCCCTCCAGTAAAATCTTAAAGGGTGTACAAATACTTTGACCAAGACATCGACCGAGTGGAAACATTTCATTCCGATATGTCTGTTCACTGTTCGCAACTTGACCTTTTCAAGGTCGTTCGAGATGGGGCCTTGGTAGAGGATGGCGATGCAATGCCTCAATATGGAGATACTTTATTTCGTTTTATGTTTAATATAAATAGGGTGTTGTTCCATTGTGTTTTCCTGTTACCTGTATGAACAATAGTATTTATTATTTACCTTTCTTCTATTGATGTTTTCTTTATGCTTGTTGTAATTTATTTAATATCCCTTCTGATCTTGTTGTACCATTTGGGTCATTCTTGACTCATCCTCTTAAATTCAAATAAGTATGTGGTTTTTGCATTTGTTGTGATCAAATTGTATTATTCTATTAAGTGGGATCTTGCGCCATTTATATTGTCGTTTTTGGGTCCCATCTTGAGATGGAGTCGGTAAGACTTTGAAGTTTATTGCCACATACTCCTTAGGCGAGATTTGGCATAACTATTGAACCTTTCTGTCCCGATCGATGAGAGTCAGATTAGCTACCAAACTTCATTGTTACCCATCCTGGTCGAAGGGAACTAGTGTATCATCCAAGCTCACCATTACCCTTACCAATTGAGGGGAGTTGGTGCAAGTCTTCAACATCAATAGGAATTATTCCTGGATAAAGGTGGGGTTATTGTCCTTGGCCCCAGGTTTCATCCTAGTTTGGGGCGAGGTCTCATGGCTCCACCACCTACGCTCTTGGAATGGCTAGTTCTTAGTAGGGGGTGCACCAGTTGCACTTTAAGCGCGTTCCGCATAGTGGGATCTTGTTTCATAAACATAAATTATGTCATATTGTCGAGGATTATAATATTATTTGTATGTACAATCTTCCTTTCGGGAAAAATATTTATTTATTCGAATTTAGAGAAATCTTGAAATATACTTATCATATGTGCATATGGGATTGACATGTGTTTTGGGGACAATCGGTACTAGGAGGTCTGTGCATGACCGTCTAGAGTTTGGTTTTACATTCGAATGGATATGAGCCAATGGAATTTATTTCCATAACCGGTTCTTCTCTCTATGTTGAGTCTTAAAATTCATCACATACAATTTTTCGCATCTAGAACTTCATTCGTAACCACGGGTCAATACTTCATCGGATTACTGCCTTTCTTGGAGTTGAGGTGATTTGCTTCTTGGTGTTGAGGCGAGTTTCTTGGATTTCCAGCAATAGGTAATGTACAAGTCAACCTCAAGTTCGTGCCATTGCAACTATGAGGTATTGTCTGCCTTGGGTGTGAGAACCCCCACGACTTTGTGTTTTAGAAAAGGTGGCATGTTTGCTTGAATTGTCGTGTATGTTAGTTTAGCCAGCCCGACATTAGGTGTAGATCTGGCCGATATGTCTCCTTCTGTAGGTGGTCGACGAATTTTCTGGATCCCCAAAGCTTTTTAACCTCTCTCTATTTAAGCTGGCATGTAGGAGATCTACTTTTGTACTCCACTTGAATTATATTCAGATATGTCAAGCTTCCAATGTGGATTGAGTTTCTCAAAGTGATACAACTTATCAATATGATAAACAAGGATCTTGAAATCATGGAAAAGTCTCTTTTTTTCAACCGCGATTACGCTAATCCACATATTTGTTTGGTTTCCCCTTTCAGATAAGGTGAATCTAGTGATAATGAAGGGACCGTCTTCGTCTTAAGGTTTCCTTATGGATCTTCTTAATTATTGTCCTCGGAATAGGTAGATGGATCGAGAAAGATGGAGGAAATGTATTTCTCCGTAAGGTTGGGAATGAATTAAGCTTCATATGTGATTTCTTTGTGATTTGGTTTTGGTTCAAATGAGTTTTGATTGTGGAATTTTATAGGAATTCAATGTCTATTCGCGTATACGACGCCACTATTCTACACGGGAACCGTGATTTGTGTTAATTGGCAATGTTGGACTCTTAAGGTGGTGATGCTAATCTGCGATGTGGTGGCGCATAGTGGACCTGTATAGTTAGTACTCTAACATCCAAGTCACTTACAAAGTCCAAGATGAGTGAATTGAAAAAATAGAGATCAGAAAAATATACCTTGAATCTCACATGTGTTGATTATATACATTGAATAATTTTGATATGGGTTTTGCATTGTTGAGCTATATATTTGAATCTAATTTGTATTAGGCCTTTGGTCGATCCATAATAGCTAATTTCTAGATTCAACAACCATTGACTTCAATCATCATAGTGGTTCAATGATATCGTGTTGAATAATTGGGTTAGTTTTATTTCTATCGGTTGAAAGAATTGTATTCTTAAAAAGAAGTTCAAATATCGTAGGGTGACATTAAGCGTTGGGGGAGAGAGGTGTTTGGTGATATAGAAGCAACAATGTGTTCAAGAAAATATTAGAATCTTGGACCTTAAACTTGAGGGTGATCTCTTTTCGGATGTCAAGTTTTCCTATAGAATTTGGGGTCTTACAGTTATTTGAACCCTTCGTTCCAAGTATTCTCAAATTTCTCAAAGATCTAGGGGTAAGTTTCTTAGGCAGTGCAATGTTAATTATGGTTATTTTCATGCTTAAGTGAAGAGTGGGATATGGAGAAATACAATAACAACTTTTCGAATTGGAAATATTAGGTGGATATGGCCGATGAGGTTAATGGGAAAATAGTCATGTTTTTCACCAATCAATTTTCAAAATCTTCATTTGATATATCGATATTGGATGGGGTTAATTTTCAAACTAGTAACCCTGAAGATCAAGAAGTCATTTGTTCTCCTTTAACTCTCTTCGAGACTGATTTAGTGGTTGATTAGTCTGATGAGAATAAAAGTCCGAGTTCAAATGAATTTTATTTTATTTTTCTTAAAAGGTTATGGAATCTTATTAGGGAGGACGTTGGAGAATGTTTAATCAGTATTTTGCAACTGCCATATTACCTAATTCTTTCTTCTATTTTTTGTTACGTTAATCCCTGAGGGTCTGTTTGGGAGTTGGTTTTTGAAGAATTTTAGATGGAAAGACTTTTGAGGGGAACGCCTATATCTTGAAATGTGTTTGGTATTTTTTAATTTTTTGAAAAATAATATAATTTAATATGCTAATGTAGTATATTAATTTTATAATTTTTAAACATTTCAAAATATACACGAAGCTATTCAAAGCTCTATCCTCCAAAAACCAACTCCCAAACAAACCTTAAGATGGAGTCTCATTTTCTTCTAGATGATTTCAAACTCATTTCTCTAATTGTTTGTCTATACAAGTTGGTTACTAAAGTGTTGAAATCTCAATTGTCGATTGTGAAGAACAAGATTATATCTCTAATCAATCAATTTTTATTATATATTGTATTTCGTTTGATGGGAGTGACGACTCTCAAGGAGATCCTTGATTTAAGAATTCCATATCTTCAAAGTGGATTTTGAAAAACTTATAATCTAATTAGTTCAAACTTTGTTGAAAAATTTGTTACCTTCAAATCAGTGATGTTGAGGTTCAAATTATTAATTGACTCTGTAATATATTAAAATTTTCTTTATAATTATGATCTAACAAATACAGTAACAAGATATAAAACCAAACAACATTATACACGAGAACAACAAACAAAACAACAATACACTTAAGGGGTAAAATAAAATAAAAAAGTTTTAAAAAACCAATAAATAAAATCTATTTACTTAGATAGATAAAAGAAAGATAAAAATGCGATGTAGATGTGAAAATATAAAATATAAATTATGCTTAAAAAGTGTTAAATATCTTTTTTATCCTATGGTTAAATTAAAAATAATATTTTAAAAATCGGATCAGATATCGAATTAATGAAACATTTAATTTAAAGATCAATTGATTCAACCAGTTAAATCTATAGTTAAAGTGTTTATTAAATAAAATAATAATATAAAACTAAATTGTATAGATATATCACACATAATTATATATTCACAATTTAATAAAATAAGTATTTCAAAAATCTATTACAAACTTAATAGAACAATATTAATAATACATATAATAATACAATATAGTTGTACATTTAATTTCAATCTTCAAGAACAATTTGAACAATTTAAAGAATTACACTAAAATAAGTTAAATTATTTCAAACCAACATTAAAATAATAGAACATAATAAATAAAATAAAATAAAAATAATAAAGAATACCTAAATTGAATAAGATAGAATTACATTGAACACATTAAGCAAATTCGAGTTGAACGACGACCAACAACTCATAATTGACAACGACAAACAATATTGATTTGAACGAAAATCAATATTGAACTAGATAATGTGACTATTTTTTAAAGAGACGACTGATAATTATGGAGTGTGTTTGAAAGAAAAACTATATTGAAATGATAGAACTTAAAAGTTTGTATCGTTGTAGAAAAATAAGAAATTGCTTTTTGTGATTGAAGAATCCTTTAATTTCAGATATTGACATATTAAACTTTGTCAAAAAAATTAAAGAAAAAAAAACAATTTGATGCATTTACTTGAACGGTGTAATTTTACAAAACTGCATCTGATTCTTTGGTTCGAACGGTTCTGAACGGTTCAATTCAGTTTTTTCAATTTTACTCCAGTTTTGACCCATTAGCAGTTTTGAAAGGTTAATTAAACCAAATCCAACATCGATTCTCGGTACAACAAATTAAACCAATCGATTTGATTTAATTTTTAAAACACGGTTTAGAAGAGACTCTGTCATCTCATCTAAATTCAACTGCTTATCATTTTTCTCTTAATAACCGAAAGTACAGCTACCTAAATCCTGACAAATAACGTTTTTTCTTTTATAGCTTTATCACTTCAAAAGTAAGGAATGCACCAAATAGGACTTTGGCACATGGAATAACAAAGTGTGTTCTACTTAGAACAAACTTGGACTATAGAATAGTTTGCGAATATTCATTTCATTCCAAGAATCAAAATCTTATGCAATTGTTACTATAGATTTTGAAGTGGAACCCACAAAGAATAAATACCTGGCATATCAACTTTATATAGTTTCATATTGTGGTAATGGTCAATTATTCTTTTTATCTACAAGTTCATATATGACCTTGTTTTGATTTGTGAAGTGAAGGGTTGTAGCAACCAGGACGGATTCGGGAGTAATTAAGTGTGGAGTAATAGATATTGTACTAACAAAAAAGTTGAAGATTTTGTTCTTACGTGTAGAGGATTGTGAACTTGCATAAGAATTTAAACTATGAAGTCGCCTTTGGATAGGCACAGGTTTATGGTTTTATTCGAGATAGTTAATTATTTAAGCTCAAACAGATTGATAGGAAGATCCATCATATTTAACTTTGCAACAACGTATGATGACAGAATGTGATTTTTTTTTTAAATAATATTTTTTTTTTAAATAAAATCCAAAAATAATAATTTTTTTAAAAAACAATCCAAAATAATCACATTTAAAAGAGGATGTGTCATTTGAACCGACACACCCTAATAAACTAAGAGGAGGCGCCCAAGGCATTGGCGCCTGCATTGATAGCCTCATGAGGAGGCGCCAAACCAATGTCCTTGGCGCCAATGCCTCTGGCGCCTGCATGGTGCTTGTGGTGTATGCGCCAATTCATCTGACGCATACACCATTGTATTTTTTTTATTTTTTAATGGTTTTTATTTTTTTATTTTATTTTTTTATCAAATAAAAAAAATGTAAAAAAAAATTATTCATGATATAATAAATGTTACATGGGATTGACACAAATTTAATGACAGACCCGATCGAAACGTCCCCCTGTTCCACATTCAGGTGCGTTAGTTTGTCTCCGAGGTCTCCCACAATTTTCCTGAGGTGTTTAGGGTTTTTATGTGTTGACCTGATTGAGTGATGGCTGGTGTGAAGGTCCGGCGGAAGTTCCAGCGGTATTTGACAGATGCGTCATCATTTGTTCCCAATATCCGGAGGGGCTCTAGCTAACGGCGCTTCCATAATGGAGTTCGGTGCCCATGTCATCGTAGTTAGGTCGATGGGGTTGGGTGGATTGCGGTCGGTATAGTTGCCCAAATTGGGACATTGAATCGTTTTGGAAACGAAGCAATGGTTCTTGGGGTGTACTATAGTTAAACAATGGTTGTGTGTTTTGGTGATGGGATGTTTGAGTGGTCATTGGTGGGGGGCTACGATGAAGTGACCCATATGAATCCTCTAGGCTATAGACGGTTGTGGTTGAAGCGTATGGTTGTTGGTGGGTAGGGTTTGATTCTTGATTTTGTGGTTGGGTGGGTGGCCTGAATGAATTTCGACGTTGGGTGGTTGGTTGTTGGGTGGATGACATGAATGGGTTACGAGGTTGGGTGTTTGGTTGTTGTGTGTATGTGGTAGGTTGATATTGTGAGGTTGGGTGTTTGGTTGTTGTGTGTATGTGGTAGGTTGATGTTGTGAGGTTGGTTGTTGGGTTTGAGTGGTTTGACATTGGTGTTGGGCGGGGAATTGTTGTGTGGCGTACGATGACGAAGTTAGTTGGCGTGGATCCATCAAATATTGCGGCCCAGACACAAATTGTTGAGTTGTTACCGACCTAAACCATGCCATATATTATTGAGTTGGTCTTGCACTATGGACAACTGATTCGTTTAAGATGTGTTGTCGTTGATTCCTCCATTGACGACACATCTCTTTTGCAAAGTCTCTCTAGTCTGAATAATCCCATTGAGCATCAACTCTTTTTTGATGCCAATTCCCCAAACACGTGGGAGATTCTGGAATCTGTTATTGCATTCCGAACTGCAGTTTGACCCGATCACTCTGGTGCATTTCCACAGTAGTGAATCGGATAATCGGTGTCTTTGTCGTCCAAACTGCAGCATCGTCATGGTTCACATCATGATCAAAACCCAGATATGGCCTCCGGATAAACTGTAAAACAATACGAAATGATTAGATGATAAATAATTTGATAAGTATTTTTAAATTAAAATATAGTTGTGTAGGAGTCTTACATCGTCGGGTCCAATGTGGTCCAATAGATTGCGATAGACTACAATAGCGTGTTTCAGACATCTATTGTAGTTCATCCCCCTTACTCACCACCTTAGATCAAAAAAATAATTGAAAACTATTATTTATAGTTAATTGTAATATAAAATATAATTAATTAAATGGTAAAGTGTTACACTTACTTTGTTGCAAACGGGAACATGAATGGGTTCTCGTTTATCGGCGCGAGTGACGACATTCTTGACCAACCCCATGCTTGTAGCAAATACGCACATGAAAAAAACATACAAGTATTCTTTTTTACAGTTTTACACATTGCACTATATAGATGAGCCAACACAATTGAACCCCAACTATATGTGCTTACCTTATTAATGTTGCGTGACAACGGTAAATACATAATATTTACTGAATTACCTGTACTTTCTGGAAATAAAAAATTACCAAATAAAATAATAATATAACACCGAGCTTTAATTATTTTCTCGTACTCGATTGATTCTTCGGACAATATTATACTCGCATAATATTGTTTAAGGTATTTTAAATTTATACCTTGCCCCTTGCTTGACCGAATGACTCTCCCTCTGTTTGGTCGTTGCACAAAGGGGCACCCAATAATTCGTTGCAGATAGAGTTGTCCTGGTTTACTCTACCATTCACAGTCTTACCATCTATACGGAGACCCAACAACATGTATACGTCCTCAAGTGTGACGGTACACTCACTGATAGAAAGGTGAAATGTGTGGGTCTCGGGTCTCCACCTCTCCAACAAAACAATAATGAACTTGTAGTCCACCGAGTACGAGACAATGTTGAGGAGATTTCCAAATCCATATCCTCTAATATATGATTCTATCAAAGGATCGTGGGGTACATATTCATGTACACGGCATCGAAAACGCTTTGGATCTTAATAACACATAAGTAAGAAATACAATAAGAAGAAGTAATATATAATACAAACATAGATAACAAAAGTATACGACTTAAAAATGGAATAAGTAAAAAGAGAGTGATACCATACAAATGTCGAGATATTCTCGAGTGTTCCTTTATGTTCATCACCCATAGTCAACTGAGACATAATTTGATGTTGCAGAGCTTGAGTGTGGCAGAGAAAGAGTGTGGTAAAGAAAGAGTATAGATGATTAATGTTGGAGATGATTTGATATTGTGATTTGAAGCCTATTTATAGACGAGGGAGTATTACTAGGTTTGCAACCTACGCAACATGTGATTGGTTGCATGCATGACAAAGTAAAGTAGCCCTTGCTCTTGGCACCTGCATGTGAAAGAGTGCATGTCACAATCGTACTAACTGTCCTAGTGTTGGAACGAGGACAACTAGATAAATTCACATGTACCTTTGTTGCAATATATGAAAAACTAAATTTATTTCATATTATATGTTTGTGACGAAAATACCATTACATAAACAATAACACAAACAATTAAAACAACTAGAATACAAGAACTATACGATTACAACCATCAAAACAATTTTTAACATGTAATGCATCATCCTACGAACGTCTTGGTCGGTCTTAATATCCACCCATTCACGCACTTCTTCATTTTGGTTGAACATGGACACAAGCCATTGTATTCTTCTAATCCTTTCACCATCTCCAATTTCTCCATCTAACCAATTGTTCAACGTCTGATTAAGACGTTCAAACGAATATGTATTCCATAGATGAATCTTTATCGGAGACGCAATGGCAGAAAATATTAAATCGACATTTCACTTGTGAATGTATTCATACATGGTTAAAACATAAAAACTTGAAGGAGAGTAGAGTTGAATGAGAGAAAATATGGTAGTAGGGGAAGATTTTGTGTGAAAAATATTGCATCCAAGGTGAGGTATTTATAGAGAGGAGGTATAAAATGCATGCGCCAAGAGGCTAGGCGCCCAACATGTCAACACATGCAAGCGCCAGAGGTATTGACGCCTCCTCTTAAGGCACCATGCAGGTGCAAGAGGCATTGACACCTCCTCATGAGGGCCAATGCATGCGCCAAGGGCATTTGCGCCTCCTCGTGAGGCTACCAATGCAGACGCCAATGCCTTGGGCGCCTCCTCTTGATCCATTTGGATACGCCGGTTCATCTAGCGCATCCTCTTTTAAATGTGATTATTTTTTAATTTTTATTTGAAAAATTTGTTATTTTGGAATTATTTTTGAAAAAATTGGTTATTTTAAAACAAAAAATCACAGAATGTCGTACTAGTATTTTTTTTAGTAGATTTTAGAATTTTTTAGTTAAATTTTTCATCAACATTGTATGATTTTGAGAAAATTATAATAGGAGTCAAGACGATTATGCAAAATTTGATTGTCCCTCAAATCACTCGAACTAGACAGTATTGAAATGTTTGTACATGGTGGATGTTACGGTGATAAGAGGCAAAACAAAACAAAAAATACACACAAATGCATAAAGAAGGAAGAAACAAGTCCGTAAAATCTCCCCACAACCAGTTGGGACCGTGGCACGATGCATACAAAAACCCATAAAAGAACAAGTATGTGAAAATCGTCTCACGATTAGTTGAGATTGCGGTGTTATTAAGCATCCAGTTGCGCGTTGCCAAGTGGATTAAATGAAAGATCGTTGCACCATGTGTTAAGATCATGAGATGATTCGCACATGCTTAAACCTAATTTATAAAAAGAAAATTGAAAAGATTTACGGGGTTTAGAACTTTTATAGATAATTTATGATTGCAAGATATATTGATTCTTCTATATCATTGAAACCCATATTTCATCTTTGATTCGTGTATATTTTTTTGAACTTTTTCGCTGTGATTTTTTAAAGTAAAAAGGTACAAAGATAATTCCAACTAGGTTGACATTTCAAAGAGGTCCACTCAGTAGAATTCTAGTGAAATGTTTTAATAAAAATGAAATAAGAAGAAAGATACAAAAAGAGCATGGGATTAGACCAAAATCTAAGGTATGAGAATCCCCACCTCGTTAAAATCTTACTAAGGAAAAATTAATGGGATAAAACCTTGATGAAAGAAAATAGAGTGTAGAGAAGAGACAATGATTCAAATATATACAGCAAAATCAAGAAAAAACTATACAAAAATAAACCTAGTCTATTATGATTGAAATGATTTCAAAAAGAGATATGCAAGTTATTCCACCAAGTGAAGGTAGGAATAGATGAACCAATGTTAGTCATTTTATCAACATATTAATTCTCCTATCAAAAAATGTTAGTGATTTTAAATTGCATTTGAGAAAGAGAAGAATTTTAAAGTCATTGAGAAATTCTATTATGAATAGATAAAATACACTTTTATTAGGTTTTTAGATGATGTTTTTTTGAACTACTTGAGATATGTAATTTTTTGAATACTAATTTATGCAATTGACAATTTAGTATTATTCAGTCAAATTTGTGCTAAATGCTTTTATATACCGAGTAATATGTAAATTTATTTCAAGGTTCAATTAATTACTAAACCTAACAATTGAGACTAGATCTAATTTAAATGTTCAATAGACAAAATATTTACACAAAATGTATTATCCGATTCTGATAATAAAGGAAAATATTCTTGAAAGATTAATTTTAATCTCTGAATTTTCTCAAATTTATTTAAAAATTCACTTTTTTTTTCTAAATTATTCTACAGCTATCAGTGTATTTTGGGCTATAAAGAATCAAAGGATGGACCCGACACCCGCTCTCCTTGCTGACGTGTATTATACCTTGTATACTCGTCATGACAAAAAGAGAGGGTTGTTGTACTGTTGTTTTCCTTCTCTTATACCAATGGCTCGTTTCTTACCTCTAAGAAGATATCTACATGATCAAGACCATGAGTAGCAACGATTGGGCTTAGAAGTTGGTGTGTCTCACTGAAAAGTAAATCCTACAGTAATCTAGAAAGATCGATGTAAAAGAGATAATCTTTTGTTGCGGAAGTTTTCCTAATGTTCCTTTCATTGGCTCTAGGGGATGCATTAATTGTAATCTCGTGCTAGCCTTAAGGCAGATAGGCTATCTAATGTTGGAAAAGCCCGTTAATAAAGTTGTGAAAGAGTTGATCCTACATGATTGGGGTACCTCGCACCCAGATATGCTCTGAAGAATCATCTGTTCTAGGGAAAAAATGCACACTAAGGGAAGAGAGATACAAAAAAAGAATGTTGTAGCTAAAGAACCTTATTCTATATGGGTTAAAAAGAGGACCTACAAGTCAAGCTACCTTTTACTATTGACCCCTTGTATCATCCAGATGTTCCTGATCCAGTTCATGTCTCCGTTGAAGAAGTCATCGAGCTCAAAGCAATCATTGCTCAACTTGAGATAGAAAAAGGAAGACTTGGATCACAGTCCCTATCATGTCTCTTATGAAAAAAATAAGTTGAAATTCGACCTCGAACAAAAAGAGAAACAACTCTATAAGAGCGAGGAGAAAGCTGAATTTGAAAAGGGCAAAAGGGAGAGAACACTATGAGGACTATTGAGCGTCAAATTTAATCTTGATAGTTCCAATCAACAACTAGATACTTCCCAAAAGTAGAGTCGTAATTGGAAAAGTGTGTGGGATCAAGCCATGTGGGAGCAAGAAGAGGTAACAGGAGGATTGGAGGCACATATCTTCAAACTCAAAAGGTCACTAGAGGAACCCAAATTTTGTTCTTAAGCTCAAGAAATCACTTTATGGACTCAAACAAGATCCAAGAGCTTATTATGAGAGACTAAGTAATTTCCTGTTAGAAAATGGTTTTCATAAGGGTCAAGTTGACACTACACTATTCAGAAATACTCTGAATAAGGAAATCTTGATTGTCCATGTTTATGTTGATGACATAACTTTTGGCGCTACTAATGCATCTATTTGCACATAATTTTATGAGTTTATGTAGGCTGAATTTGAGATGAGCATGGTGAGGGAATTAAAGTTATTTCTTGGAACTCATATTAACCATAACAAATATGGAGTCTATGTTCATAAGTCTAAATATACTAAAGAACTTCTGAAGAATTTCAAGGAGGAATAAAGCTCAAAAATCTGGTCAGAAGTTGTATAGAGGTATGATTGGTTCCTTAGTCTACTTAACAACTTCTAGACCTGATATTTTGCAATATCAGTTGGTAGATTATCAGATTTGTGGGATATACCTATATTCTGTGATAATACTGTTGTTATTTGTTTGACAAAGAATCATGTTTAACATTCCAGAACCAAGCATGTTGAGATCAAACATAACTTTTTTTTAAAGATTTTGTTCAGAAGGGTGTAATAGATATACAATCTATTGATACTTATCATCAATGGATTGCTATATTTAACAAGCCTCTTATTGTTGAAAATTTTGATTAAAAAAAATCTGAACATGCATTTTATTACAGAATAATGTTGGGTTCTTAATGGAGAATCAAAGTCTAATGATGATCAGAAACTACTGTGATCTGAAGCTCTAAAATAGCTTCTGATGAACAGTGGACTCTGAAGCATCTCAGCCTCTGTAAATAGGAATTGAATGCAATTGTATCTGATAGCATATAAATGATATTTGTTTTTATTTGAATATCTTATGTTCACTTATATGTCACTTATCTGAATAATTCTTTGCCTATTTTAGTGCTATATTTGTTGAATTATTTTTATCCTTCAGATCATGATGTGTTTGCTCATATACTGAGTTATATTAATTGAGGACTATTATGCTTTTTGGTAAAATTAAAACAATATTTCTTTCCTTAGTTTTCTTTATTTTTCCGAGGCTTAAATGATTGAGATAATTCGGAGACTTCTCTATCAGCAAATCATTCAAAGGAATTAAGAGAAAATAAAAAGGAATATCTTTGCAAAAAGGAAAATTGGTTAAACTTTCGTTTAGTTGGAATGATTTTACATATGCTTTTCTACATTTCAAAATCATCACTCCAACGTCGATCCATTAGGAAGTTTCCCCAGTCCACATCCCACCCATCTTCTACGTCTGAATTAAAGTAAATTATTTTTTCTGGAGCCTTCTTCTTCTTATTCATGGGCTTTTTTCTCGACACTGAAGTCCTTCTTGTCTTTAGTGCCTCAATGGAGGTGCTTGATTAAGAATGATGGATTCTTTTATGTCTCTGAAGAATGTGTTCCTTAGAAGTGTTGGTCTCCATAACCTTAGTAGTCTCTGAAGAGAGGTTGATTCGGGTGTTTTCAGTAGTTGTGCTCATCTTGTATAAGAAAGAGTTGGATGAATATATGTGGTCTTAACATATGATTTATTGCTTTTATAATGGATCTTGAGTGTCATATATGTTGCTTATGGAAGTTTAATCACCAATGATCTTTAATACATGCTACTCTAGGTTTATTAGCTCTTAATTCAATTCACTTATGTTATTTCCAATTCTTGGAAGCTAAAAGGATTTTGTCTAACCGTCTCGAGAAGTGGAGAAATATTCTCAACCAATCTAGCCATCAAATCTTTGAAAATCGTGTTTTAATTTTTGGGGAATTGCAAAAGTTGTTTTTATTTATTTATACTCATGATTTAATTTCCCACACATGTTTATTATCTCTCTAGTATATTTCCTTCTTTTGTCTTATCTTTTTATTGATGACAAAAGGGGGAGAATAAGGATAAGTATTTAAGCATCTGAATTTGTTTAATTGATATTGTATCATGCTTAAATTCTGAAGAAATTACTATTGTGTTTCAAGGATAAATTTAATTAACATGGATAAGACTTATGGGGAGCTTATAAACCTCACCCACGGGACTATCAAACTCAGGGGGGGCTTACAAACCTTAGACTCTGAAGTCAACATATTAATTAAAATAATTTAATTAACTTGGATGAGACTTAGGGGGATCCTACAACCTCACCATCTGGACTATCAGACTCAGGGGGACCTTACAAACCTCTGATCCTGAAGTCAACATGTTAATTAAATAAAAAACCATTATTCTTAAATACTATTGTTTGTCATCATAAAAAATGGGGGAGATTGTTGGAACAAAATTGGTCAATAGCACATCCCTTGGGTTTTGAAGTATTTAAAGAACAATTGGATATTCTAACATTTGTTCAAGTATGCAAGATTATATCATTAGGAATAGATGAAGAAATACTTGAGGAATCTGAATCTGAAGATCAAACTTTGGCTCTAATGAAATCACTTCTAAAGACTCTGCCTCTGATGGAGATCTAGACTCTGAAGAAGTCAACTCTGAAGAAAGTCAGCCTCTGGTGACCCAGACTCTGAAGCTTCAGAAGCCATGAAGAGGTCTCTGACGTGATCAACCTCTAAAGGGTGAAGTCTAAAGGAAAGTCAACTTATGAAGCAGAAGCTCTTCTACCAAGGCAACTCTGACAGAATCAGAACCTTTTTTATCACGTGAAGATTTAAGGAAATCTCTCTCTCTTGGTTCTCTGAGCTTCCACAGATCATTTCTCTTGCAGAAAGGTATTTTCTTGATGTGTCTAATCAGGTACAAATGTTAAGAAACCTTTTGGTGAAAGTCTTGAATGTCTATTTTCTCTATTGTCTATATACGGAGTTGTAGATTTGAAGAAGAAGACTACAACACAACAATACACCATACCACAAGACTCTGATCATTGACACTCAAAATGAAGTTATTATATCAAATTTAGACTTATAACATCTTAACATTGTGTATATTTTAAAATTTCTTACGTATTAGAGTCTTTCTAAGTTGTATTATGTTCGCACCTCTGATTATATATCAAGTGTAGTTTTTACCCAAATCTCTTAACAAATTATTATAGAATCAGAAGTCTCTTACTTTAGTGTTTGATCATTTTTGAGTCTTTAGCTTTTGTGATAGAGCAAGGATGTCTCAGACTTGTGTGTTTTAGCAAGGAAGTCTTGAGCTTGTGGGTTGAGCAAGGAAGTTTCAAACTTGTGTGTTTGAGCAAGGAAATCTTATACATGTGTGTGTAGGCAAAGGAAGTCTCTTGCTTGTGTGCTTGAGAATTTGTAATCATATTTGGTTACAGTGAAAATCCATTAGAAATGTAAGGAGACTGAACTACTTTCAGATTGTGAGAGGAACCAGGATAGCTGCTTGTGTTCTTGATTTTACTTTTTTAGCTTATGTATTTAATATTTTGTTATTGTCTACTATGATCATCCAAGTTAGATTCTAGTTCTGAATGTGATAAGGTCTTTCATAAGTCATACCAGTTTCTAAGTCAGACTCTGACCCAAATGTTCAGACTCTGGTATAGAAACATCATAAGCAAAACTTGAAAAAGGCCTAAATAAGAAAAAACCAACACAATTCAAGCCTCATTCTTGTGTTTTTCTCACTTTCATGGTGTTCATAATAGGATGAAAAATGATGAAGGTTGTTAGGTGAAATTCTAGTTATCAGACTTTAGATGTCACACGGGTTGTTATGACATCCAATTCTGCACAGACAGGAATTATGCAGAGCTTAAACGTAAGTGCAGTAAATAACACAAGTAATTGTTTACCCAGTTCAGTCCAACATGACCTACATCTGGGGGCTACCAAGCCAGGGAGGAAATCCACTATTAGTAGTATTAATTCAAAGCTAAACTCACCCGTTTACAACTTATCACTTAATCCCTACCCAATGCAATTTTAATCTTACACTAAGATCAGAGTTCCTACTCACTCCCCCTCAATCACCTCAGTGATTACTACCTTTAATCAATATTAAAGACAATTTGAAGTCACACTTCAAACAACTCTTGATTGTGCTTCACAGCTTTAATCAAGATACACAACACTCACGCTTAAAAGCTTTGAGCGACACAACACTTACAACTCAATGAACACCCTATGCCACAACAATCATCTACTTGATAATGGTTTGGCTTACAAGATACGTCTAATACTAGACTCACAAAAATACAGCAGTGAAGTATGATGGACACACAGAATCTTCACGCCTCAAAATCCCCGAAACTGAATGAAGGAACGCCTTCCTTTTATATTGCAGTACCTGGGCTTTTGCACCTGTATTCTCCTGAATTTAAGGTCACGCAAGTTCCCATAAATTCAATATTTAGGTTACTAACAAATAGGCTATTTGTTAGGTTCATTAAATGTAGCTTGGTTGTTGATTTCCTGGATTTTCTCTCAGCTGTTGAATCCCTGAAGAATAGCCTGAGAAAAAGCTGAAACAGAAAACTGAACAACCTACAATATAGCATATGCTGTCAGGAGTGAATGTCACGACATTCAGCTTGACATCAAGGTCCATATGCTGGGTCTGTTTTTCCAGAAAACAGACTGTACAATTTTGCGGACCTGTACATGATCAAAATGACCATACTACAGTAACAACTTACATTAATAAATGTCAAAGTGTCCAATTTAACATTTACACATTTGGCCTTACGTTAGTTCTGTTATTCCCTTGAAGAACAGACTAAGTAACATGCTGAAGTATAGCAGAACACCACTCTGTCTAAAGTTCAGTATCTGCTGTCAATGATGAATGTCATAACATCCAGTTTGACATTCAGTCAGTAGGCCTTATGCCAGGTCTGGTCTTTCCTTGATAACCAAACTGGAAATAAATACTAAGTTCTAACAGAACACCAGCTGTTCTATTCCTTAGTATTTGCTGACAGGTATGAATGTCACAGCATCCAGTTTGACATTCAATAAATCCTGTGTTAGCTAATCCTGCAGTAACTACTCAAGTGTGTCATGACATCAGTCAAGACATCAGAGTACAGTTAGATATTCTAACCTACAATGTAGTCACACATACATACCATGTCATGACATCAGTCAAGACATTAGTAACCAGCTAGTGTTTTACCATATAATGCAGCCAATTAAACACCTACAAACTCCCCCTTTGGCAAATTTTTGGCTAAAACACTTTGATCCCCATAACAGAGTTCATAGCAGCGGAATCACACACCTAGCAGGAAATAAGTCTAGCTCATACACTCAGAGTGGCAGCACACTCACACATATGGAAGTTAACTAAAAACTTCACACAGCAGCACACATACAGAAGTTAAGACTAAACTTCAACACGCAGCAGCTGCAAGGTGAAGGTGAGAAAAACAAGAAAGGGGGGTTTGAATTGTTTTGGAAAATAAGCACTTTTTTAAAATAAAAACCACACAAGGAATTTATACTGGTTCGCTTATAACACAAAGCTACTCCAGTCCACCCGGCCAAGGTGATTTCGCCTTCAACAAGGACTTAATCCACTAATCTTGAAAGATTGTTTACAACCAACGTCTAAGAGAAAGATCTCTTAGTCCTCTCAAGTATACAGACTGCGCAGAGTCACTTGAGGAAAAATAAAACAATAGATGAAAGACAATGTAATCTAGAGTGCTTCTAAGATAAGCAAATATTACAACAGTAAGAACAAAAAGTGTTTCACGTTCTAAGCAAAAGCTTCGTGAAGATTGAGAGAATAAAACGTTTTTATGTGTGTTGATGTTTCAGTATGTTCTCTTTCATGTTTCTCAATGTTGATTGCAGTCCTTTATATAGGAGTGAAGTAGTCGTTGAAATTGATGGCCAATAATTTGAATTAATGCCATAACTTATATAGCTTCTTGCCAACACTACTTTTTCTCCTCGAATGACTTCTTTCCAAATATAGTTCCTTTTCATTTGAATTTGGAGTTAACGTCTCTTTCTGTATTAGGAAATCCATTTCCAAACCTTTATTTGAAGTTAACGTTACTCTTTCTTTATTAGGAAATCCATGATCAGAGTCTTCATGTTTCTGGGAATCTTGGAATCTTGCTATCTAATCTTCTGATGTTGATCTCTTTTGAGTTCTGATGGTTTCTTCAGATAGCGCTGAGAGCTTCTGGAGTTTGACATACCGTTGTTCAGAGTCAGAACTTCTAGAGCGTACTTCTTGTTCAGATGCTTCTGATATTTTGCTGTTTTGCTCAGAGTTAGACTTTCTTGAACGTGTTTCTACTTCTGGTCTTCTGATAATTTGTATCTGATATGATTCTGTATCTGATAACGTCATCAGATCTCTTCCTTCTTTCCTTAGAACCCTGCACACTTAGAAACTTTTCGTTAGGGTGCCATTTTTGGTTTCATCCTTTGTTATCATCAAAATCATGGAATCTGTTGTAGAACAATTTTTGTTCTTACACAAGGGAGGGAAGTTAAATAAAAACTTCACACACACAACAGCATACAAACAGAAGTTAAATACACACTTCATCACACATCAGCTACAGTAGAGGAAAACTTCAATCTGTCATGAATGAGAACCTGTTTTAACAAAGTTTAACAAAGTAAACTTCTATTGTCCTGGGGTATCACTTGTCACTCCCCCTTTTTGTCAAAAATGTTGCCAAAGCAACACTTTAAGTTACAGATCCACAAATAGTAATTAGAATTACACAAATGACAGAAAGCACAAAAAGACAAGTATTTAATCATCAGCCTCCTCTTCAGAGCTGGCCTCCTCCTCATCCTCAGAACTTTGCCTATCAGCTCCATCCGTGTCCTCAGCAGAAGTCTCCAATTGCAAGATGAGCTTTTCCAAAGCATGTTTTCTAGCCTCCAGCTCTTTGCAGGTCTCTCTGAGAACTGCAATAACAGCAGCTTTGTCTGGTTGGTTGCCAGCTTTGGATGTTTCTCCCGATGTCAAGACAATGTCAGGGACATGCTTGCCCAGGAACAGTTTGTAGCTGAAGGCCAATGGACTCTCTCTTCTTTTCACAAAGTCATTATCTGTCAGGATTTGTGGAAATTGATTCAGCACAATGCCACATATGAGAGATGGAAAGGCAATGGGTCCCTTCACACTGAAACTCCCAGCATGTTTCATTGTCTGATCAAAGATGTAAGTACCATAGTCCACCTTTGCCTTGGTTCCCACTGCATAGATGAACTTCCCTAACATCACAGACACAGTTGACTTGTGATTTGTGGGAACCCAGTTGGCTGCTCCAACTTTGTGTAACATTGCATACTTTACACTTAGTTGGCTGGCCACCAGCTTCCCTTTGAGAGGCCATTTCCGGACTTGCTTTGCTGTGATGACTTGACAGATTGTATTGTCAGTCACTTCAAGCTCTGGTTGCACTTCATCTGCTCTTCCCAAATACTGATTTATCACTGAGGGGGAAAAGGTCACACACTTGCCACGCACATAGACCTTTCTAAATTCTATGGATTTCCCATCAGCACACTCCTCAGACAGATTTACAATGAACTCCTTCACTAAGGTCTCATAGCACTTAGGGAGTTGAGACACAGTTCTCATCAACCCTGCCTCTTTGATGAGATCCACAATCTCCTTACACTCCAGTGCATTCTGAGCCAGTTCTCTCTCCAAGGCCAGCCTCTTGTGGTAGACATACTTCCATCTGTTAACACTGGAGGCAAAGTGGAAGGACACATTGTCAATAGGAACTTCTGGGACACTAGCAGCCAACTTGCTAGAAGAAGGCTTCTTCCTGGACATGGATGTTGTGACATCACATGGGACATCAGATTCAGACTCCACCACCACAGCTTTGGTCTTCAACTTCTTGGGCACCTCTTTGCTCCAAGCTTTGGCAGGTCCATGACTTTTCCTTTTGCGTGCACTCTCTGTCCCTGTTTGCTTGTGAGGAGTTGTATCATTAAGTTCCTTGGCTGGAGACCTTTGCATCACTGTCTTTTTCCCTCTCCTAGTCCTGACCCTCTTGGCTATGCTAGGGATAACCGAGGCCAACAGTTCGTTATCAGAGAACTCGTCCAGGTTGATTGTGTCAGCTCTAGGGTTGGCCTCAACATCTTGAGGGATGCTTACTTTCTCATCTCTCACTTTTCTTACATGTTTATCATTCTTAGGACCCTCTTCAGGTAATCCAGCCACATTTTCCCTTAACACAACTGCGGTTTCACGACATGCACCATCATCGGGTACGATAGTGTTCAAGGGAACAGAAACCCCAGGAAAATTCTGATCCCCTGACAGAATCTTAGTGACCATAGAGGCAATGGCATTGTGCACGTACCTCGATCCTTCCTTGGAAGGGTTGTCCAGAGCGATAGCTGAGGAGATTCTGGAGACCGTTTCTTTTGGTCTTCTTGCATGGGACGACGTTGCAGCGTTGACACTAACTTCCTCCCGGTTGGGATTGCTGAACTCCGTGCTGTGAGAATCGGACACGGTGGTATAGGAGGTGGTATCGGATTGATGAGCCATGCTGAAAATATCAGAGGGAAGATGAACCGTTTCTTTGGAAGAGGGTTTGCACGAATGGAGTTTGAAGCGACTGAATGTGAAACGCTTTATGCAAGAGTAAGGTCTATTAGATTTTGACCACTCAGAGCTCACTATTTGTTGTTTAATAATTTGACTTATTAAACAGTAGCTAACTAACTTCATTAGTTGCTATAACTTTTCAGACGCACGCATTCCCTCTTTGCCCTTACTATTGTCACACTTAGTAGCGTACAATGTCATGACATTCCGGGTGACATTATACCCTGTCTGCATCAGGTTTCTCCATACTAGGGATGACCACCTGCTACCACAAGCTAGGTACTGAGTTTCTGCAGACGACAATAGTACACACCTCTGTCTGTCCCTTGCTGTCATATTATTTGTATGATGACCAATAGGTGCCAATGGCTCATTACTTTCAATCAGACATTTTCCACAGTCTGTCCTTTTATCTAAAGACAGATATGAGATTCTTCTCATAGCTCCCTTGGGAATGTTCTTCTTCATTCCTTTTCCCTGAAGGAGATCAAGTCTTCCATGCCCCAGCTTCCCTTCCTGATCTCCCTTGGCTAAAGGACACTTGAGAGGGTCTTTAGATTTCTATAAATAACAATTATCTTTGGATCTGTCTCCTCTCATCACTTCTTGACTGCACCCATTTAACACCACGCATCCTCCCTGGGTAAAGTCCACCTTGCATCCTTGGTCACATAGCTGGCTTATGCTTATGAGGTTCATAGTTAGTCCTTTTACTAACAATACACCATTCAATTTTGGAGCTTCAGGACAGTCCAGCTTACCAACACCTTTGACTTCTCCTTTAGTTCCATCACCAAATGTCACAAACTTGGTGGTAGGAGGATGCAGATTCACCACTAGGTTGCTCACCCCAGTCATATGCCTTGAGCAACCACTGTCAAGGTACCAGTCTTGTCTGATATGTGCCCTTGAAGATGTGTGAGCAAGGTTAGCAACACACTGTTGATTCTCAGGAGAGAAGTGATGCTTAGATACCTGCTGCTTAGGATTGACCTGAGATGTCTGCTTAGCCGCCCATGTTTGTTTCTTACTGAGGACATTATGCGTAGACACCTTCTTCTTAGGCTTACCTTGTGAGGTCTGGTTTGGGTAACCATGCAGCCTATAGCGGAAGGGTTTTATGTGACCGAATCTACCACAGTAATGGCATCTCCATCTCTTGAATTTCTTCTTCTGATGATTGCTCATTCTGGGTCCTCGATGTTGAGACATTGGATGTGACTTCCCTTGGGTTTTCTGAACTTTAGCCTTTGGGCGTTTGTGTTCAGCTGAGGATCTTTTCCCAGAGCCTAAACCAGATGTGGTTCCAGACTTCTGTCCTATCTTCAGGATCTCTTCCACGGTGTCAGATCCCTTATTCAACATTTTGATGGATTTAGTCATTTGGTCTAGCTTAGAGGTCAGCAAAGAAATCTCACTCTTCAGACCCTCTATGACTTTCAGCTGCTCTAGTTTCTCAGCTTCTAGCTCTTTGATAAGTTTCTTATGCTTTTCTCCTTGAATACAAACTTCTGCACTTTTAACACATAGTTCTTTATATGAGGCAACAAGTTCATCCAAGGTGAGCTCATCTCCACTTGATTCATCCTCTGAGGCACAGGCACTGGTCAGAGCCGTGACGTGTTTGGCAGATTCTCCTTCAGATTCACTCTCAGTGTCTTCTTCTGGCCAGGTGACAGATAGCCCTTTCCTTTGCCTCATGAGAAAGGTAGGGCAGTCAGCCTTAACATGACCATATCCTTCACATCCATGGCACTGGATTCCCTTGCCTTGGTTGAACTTTTCTTCAGAAGTTGATCTTTTTCTTATGTCAGACGGAATGTTCTTGACATTAGGTCTACCCCGTTGATCAAATTTCTTTATGAGCTTGTTGAACTGTCTCCCAAGCATGGCTAAGGCTTCTGATATACTTTCATCACCTTCAGTATATCCTGCTTCTGACTCTTCTTCAGCATTAGATACAAGAGCTACGCTTTTGTTCTTCTTTTCAGTATTCTCACACAAGCCCATTTCAAAGGTTTGGAGAGAACCAATGAGCTCATCCACCTTCATATTGCTGATGTCCTGCGCTTCCTCTATGGCTGTGACCTTCATAGAAAATCTCTTAGGTAAGGATCTGAGAATCTTTCTTACAAGTTTCTCTTCAGCCATCTTCTCACCTAGTCCACCAGAGGTGTTTGCAATTTCAAGAATATTCATGTGAAAGTCATGAATAGTCTCATCCTCTTTCATCCTCAGATTTTCAAACTTGGTGGTCAACATCTGAAGTTTGGACATCTTCACCTTGGAAGTACCTTCATGAGTTACCTTGAGAGTATCCCAAACTTCCTTAGCTAGTTCACAGTGGTGCACCAGCCTGAAGATGTTCTTACTGATTCCATTGAACAATGCATTCAAGGCCTTGGAATTTCCAAGAGCTAATGCCTCTTCCTCCTTGTCCCACTCTTCTTCAGGAATCTGCACACTGACTCCATCCTCACCTGTCTTCGTTGGATGTTCCCATCCTTTGTTGACAGCTCTCCAGACTTTGCTATCTAGAGACCTTAAGAAGGCTATCATACGAGGCTTCCAGTCATCATAATTAGAGCCATCCAACATGGGTGGTCTATTTGAGTGTCCTATATCCTTGTCCATGGTACTAGAAAGTAACTTCCCTAGATCTCACCCAGAAATTCACAGGCAGGGTGCCTGCTCTGATACCAATTGAAATTCTAGTTATCAGACTTTAGATGTCACACGGGTTGTTATGACATCCAATTCTGCACAGACAGGAATTATGCAGAGCTTAAACGTAAGTGCAGTAAATAACACAAGTAATTGTTTACCCAGTTCAGTCCAACATGACCTACATCTGGGGGCTACCAAGCCAGGGAGGAAATCCACTATTAGTAGTATTAATTCAAAGCTAAACTCACTCGTTTACAACTTATCACTTAATCCCTACCCAATGCAATTTCAATCTTACACTAAGATCAGAGTTCCTACTCACTCCCCCTCAATCACCTCAGTGATTACTACCTTTAATCAATATTAAAGACAATTTGAAGTCATACTTCAAACAACTCTTGATTGTGCTTCACAGCTTTAATCAAGATACACAGCACTCACGCTTAAAAGCTTTGAGCGACACAACACTTACAACTCAATGAACACCCTATGCCACAACAATCATCTACTTGATAATGGTTTGGCTTACAAGATACGTCTAATACTAGACTCACAAAAATACAGCAGTGAAGTATGATGGACACACAGAATCTTCACGCCTCAAAATCCCCGAAACTGAATGAAGGAACGCCTTCCTTTTATATTGCAGTACCTGGGCTTTTGCACCTGTATTCTCCTGAATTTAAGGTCACGCGAGTTCCCATAAATTCAACATTTAGGTTACTAACAAATAGGCTATTTGTTAGGTTCATTAAATGTAGCTTGGTTGTTGATTTCCTGGATTTTCTCTCAGCTGTTGAATCCCTGAAGAATAGCCTGAGAAAAAGCTGAAACAGAAAACTTAACAACCTAAAATATAGCATATGCTGTCAGGAGTGAATGTCACGACATTCAACTTGACATCAAGGTCCATATGCTGGGTCTGTTTTTCCAGAAAACAGACTGTACAATTTTGCTGACCTGTACATGATCAAAATAACCATACTACAGTAACAGCCTACATTAATAAATGTCAAAGTGTCCAATTTAACATTTACACATTTGGCCTTACGTTAGTTCTGTTATTCCCTTGAAGAACAGACTAAGTAACATGCTGAAGTATAGCAGAACACCACTCTGTCTAAAGTTCAGTAGCTGTTGTCAATGATGAATGTCATAACATCCAGTTTGACATTCAGTCAGTAGGCCTTATGCCAGGTCTGGTCTTTCCTTGATAACCAGACTGGAAATAAATACTAAGTTCTAACAGAACACCATCTGTTCTATTCCTTAGTATCTGCTGACAGGTATGAATGTCACAGCATCCAATTTGACATTCAATAAATCCTGTGTTAGCTAATCCTGCAGTAACTACTCAAGTGTGTCATGACATCAGTCAAGACATCAGAGTACAGTTAGATATTCTAACCTACAATGTAGTCACACATACATACCATGTCATGACATCAGTCAAGACATTAGTAACCAGTTAGTGTTTTACCATATAATGCAGCCAATTAAACACCTACATTAGGTGTTTGATGGTGGGGGACGGTGGTTAGAAGGTTTGTATGATGGTCGGAGGAAGGGTGAGGTGGTGGTCAAAAGGGTGGTGGCTTAGAGAGAATGTAGATTAAATGAGATAAGGAGAAGAGAGAAGCGAGTGTAGAGAGAGAAAGAAATAGGGAAAATGGTTTTCTCTGAAGGGCAGAACGAATATATATTCCCTCCGTCTATCCATTCATCTTACGCTAAGTGGCGCTCATTCACCCAATAGCTAGGAGGCCCCTATACAGGGTGCCCCACCTTAATTTACACGTGCTTGTTGAATCTCACGCATCCATTTGGTTTACCTTTCCCTTTGACATGATCCAATGGCCATATTCTCATCATGTTGACTATCCAGTCAACATATCATAGGGGCTCAGTTGAGGGTAAAATTCAAACTCTCTTGTTTTGACTCCCTTCATCACCATGGGCTTTCTGCACCCCTTTACTGTTCTAGTGAGTACAACAATACACCCCTTTACTTTTTCAGTGAGTACAACAATACACCCGATAGTTATTTATTTTTTGTTTTTTATTTCAATTATTTGTTTATTATTTTTAACCTTATTTTTAGTTTACACTTATTTAATTAAACTCTTTAAGATGGCTTCCATTTTAAAATTAGTTAGTTTAATTTTTAAAATTAGATGAAATAGATTTTCTAATTTATATTAAAAATATAAAAAATATTTCCTTGTTCTTTTCAAAATAAAAAATACCAAAAATACTTCTTTTTCTTTATTAAAGTCCAAAATATAAAATATAAAATTTCCCTTTATTTATTTTCGATCTTTTATTCTAAATTCATAGAATATAAGATTATTTCTCTTTTTCTTTTGATCAAAATATTTATTAAAAAAAAGAACAAGTTCTTATATGTAAATAGACTTTTCTTATCATGTACACGATCACACTTATCTTTAAAATCAAATTAATTATTTTTGCAAATAAAATAATAGGTGGATGCACGCCCACCAATCCATGAATATTCGATTGGTTGGCGTGTTGCATCGGTCATTTATTAAAAATTCTAAACATCTAAAAGCAACATCACACATCAAAATTCTTTATTGCCCTTGTGCACTTTATTTAAAAAAACTTTTCATAAAAAGACAAGTTAAGTCATTTTGACGCGAAATACAAACGAGTGTTTATGCCTCCATCATGCGAGCATACACACCAATATTTAAACGCAAGAACTTGACTTAAACCCTAGCCTATAAAATCAACCAACAGACACTATTTTTTGCGAACCACGATGCTCTGATGTTTGCATTGCACTTTGAGAATACGTAGGCATAAGGTTTGGAACCCTGACAAGCACAATAAATAAAAACTTTTTTTTTCTTTTTCTTTTGTAAATATATATTTTTGTAAATACTTGAATAAATAAAATAAAACAAACATTCCTTAAAGTAAACCCTTAACCTTATAACTATAGAAAGTTCCCGTTGAATACAACAGATGTAATGGATACAATACATTCCTCCGCATAACCGACTCCCGAATTCATATTTGGTTGCGATGACCATCTTATAATTTTCTTTTCTCTTAGGGTTTTATCGTCATTTTCCCGTTCCTTAAGAATAAATAAAATTCGGTGGCGACTCTATTAGTCATCCGCGAGCATGCGATGCGCTCGCGAAATCGTATTTTTCTAGATGCGACACTATACAAAAGCAGTCTTGTATGACTGACTTGACTATTTGAACTCTACCCATCAGACAAAGAATGTTTCATTTCCAAGTAGTTACCTTGACCAATACTCTATCTGCTATAATATATAGATGATGAGTTTTAGACTTGTCTTTGAATATAGAAACTCCAAGATAGTTGAATGTTATATTTATAATGTGCCTCAACCTAGATCCAGAAGTACCTCCATCATAAAACTTACATTTAATTGGACTGATGTGTTGACTAGAATTTTAACCATATTCTTGAAGAAGATGGTTAATAACTTGAGTATTTTTTTTAGTATTTTTGCAAAATATCACAGGGTCATCTGCAAAAAAAAAAGATATGACTAAGAATGATTGTCTTACCAATTGATATGCATGTCAACTTACCATGATCCACTAACATAGATAACTATCTATTGAGTGTCTCTTCAACAGTGCGTGCAGAAGATCAAGGGAGGCAAATGAACTCCTTACCTCACTCCTCTAGAACAAGAAAAAAAAATCCAATAACTTTTTTATTTATCATGATTGATAATTTTATTGAAATAGAATGATAAATATTCAATCATAAATTTTTTGATCAAAACCAAATTGAACAAAAACTTTAATAAAATATTGTCAATCTAAAGTATGAAACACTTTTCTAATCTCTATCTTCAAATCCATACTACCTCCAAAGACTTTTCTCATTTATAATCTTTACTATTATATATATATATATATATATATATATATATATATATATATATATATATATATATATAAACAGTAACTACCTAGATACATCTATTCTTGTTTTGATCAAGCCTAAATAAATTTATGATGTAAAAGTATATTTTTTATATAGCTTATATGAGAAGTAAGGAATGTGCCAAGTATGAGTTTGGCACAGGGAATAGCAAACTTGGACTATAGAAAGGTTTTCAAATATTTAGTAGGTCCAATATATAAAATTTTATTCCAAGAATCAAAATCTCATGCAATATATGTTCAACATCATGGTGGTACATGGTCGTGGTGGACTAGGCACGGGTAAGTACCCTAAAAATTTCGAATCTCTACCATAGATTCTGAAATTGAACTCACACTAAATTAGTTTCATATGTGGCAAATAGTCAACTATTCTTATCATCTATAAAGTCTACATATCCTAGGAAGTAGTACTAATTTCGATACAGACATTTGATATGACATGCATTAGTATTACTAATTTAATTAATTTAGTAAATATAGAGTACCCCACATAATATACATTTTATTTATATATTGTAATTAAATAGAATATGTATATATTTTAAAAAATATTATATGTGTGTGTTTAAATTGAATAAGTTTTTTTAGTAGAAAAAAGTTTTAGATTTGTATTTTTTAATATATATATATATATATCTTATTTTATTCTTTATTTTATGATTTTTGGAGGACAAACTTAATTGGACATCCGGTTTGACACTTTAGTAGAAAACTCTTTTAATATCTCTTATTTATTAATTAAATTTCTTTATCCAAATAATCCTTTTTTTCAAATGAATATTTAAGTAATTCACTTTTTCATTTATTTTCTATAAAAAAATCTCAAAACAAATGAGACACCAATCCAATTGACGTATGTGTATAACAAATAAGAGGAGGTGTCAATCCAATTTGCGACAGTGTACAAACACGTAGAAGAAAGAATGTATTCTCTCTCTTATATATTTGTACATTGTCGTCAATTAGATTGACGACTCTATTTATGTGTTGTACACATACCTAATTGGATTGGGGTCTCCTTTATGTTAAAATATTTTTTTCAAATTTGAAAAAATTGGTTATTTAGATAAAAGAATCCACTAATTAAGCTATCTTTATGAGACTTTTATGTTACAAATATTTGGTGGAAATCAATCAATTGTAAGTTTTGATTTTATAAAATCGATTAATATTGTAAATGTGATATATTCGAAAATACTTAAGTCTAACAAACATGATCATTAATAATGAGCTTTCAACACTAATATTGATTATTGAATAAAATGTAGGCCCAACCTCTAGGGTCCATGATAGATTGTACTATAGTTGTTATCTTATAAATAGATATATTATATTCGGTCTTCAATAAGTAAGTGTGTTCTAATATCATGTAAAATCAATTCTAATTTAACTTGTGGTATCAGAGCCTATATTATTTGATTTAGAATCGTTTTCAACAATTTTGATTTTTTATGATTTTATAAATTGATATTTTTTTTGTTTCACTAATATGTAGAAAATAAAAACCACGAACATTAGGGTTATTCATATAAAACCATGAAAGCTTTAGGGTTCATGTCAAATTTAGGATTCACATTTTGGAGTTAAATTAACTATGAATTTTGTTATCAAACGATTATGAATTTGATTCATGCTAAAACATGTACTCTCGTTCATACGTACTCTCGTTCATACCACTTCAGAATGTGGGTAAACCCACGATAGGTTGAATATGGAAATGTAGTCATTTGCAAAACCCACTCTCGGGCTCGAGAGAGTGAAAGAGTGTGGGAGTGCTTAGATGGTTTGTTTTAATTTCATTTTATGTTATTCTTACAATTAATTTTCTGATTTTTCTATATACCTTTTTAGGAGAAAATATTATGTTGCATGAATAACTTATATGTATTATTTCAGGTTAATATGATTATTTAATTATTTATATGATATTTATAATGTTGAAAAGTATGTTAGAAAATTGAAATATAAAATTATTTCTCTCCCCAATTAATTAGGCATCTTAAAAATTCAATTTAATTTCAGAAATTGTTTAAGCGCATAAAATTTTGTTGATCGACCTCAAATATGGTGATTATTACATGAATTGCTTTACGATTGTTTAACATAACGTTAAATTCTTTTAGTTTAACTTTTATTTCTTTTTGTCGCTTAAATCATCAGTTTTTCAAAGATGTCTTGCAATTTCGAAGTTAAAAATTCAATTTAACTTCAGAAATTGCTTAAACGCATAAAGTCTTGTTGACCGACCTCAAATAGGGTAATTCCTACATGAATCGTTTTACGATTGTTTAACATAACGCTAAATTCTTTTAGTTTAACTTTTGTTTGTTTTTGTCGCTTAAATCATTGGTTTTTCACACATGTCTTGCAATTTCGGAGTTAAATATTCAATTTAACTTCAAAAATTGCTTAAGTGCATAAAGTTTTGTTAAACGGCCTTAGATAGGGTGATTCCTACATGAATCGCTTTACAATTTCTTTACATATTGCTAAGTTATGTAGTTCAAATTTCTGGATTTTTATTTTGAGTCCCTTGCCTTTCTCTTGGGCCTTCTTACAACGATATTTTTTATTTATAATTCTCTTGTACTATTATTGTATTGAATCCCTCATTCGTCAAAATTGTACCTCCATTTTCGTGATATGTAAATAAGTTTACCGATTTCATTTATTTTATTATATCCGTTGATTGTTAATTAGAAGATTAAAATCAACAACTTTCAGAAAAGAATAAAAACAAATACTCGATCCAACATCTCAATTTTCCATAATCAGGTCCATTTCCATTTTCATTTCTCCATCATTTTAAAAACCCTTCAATCATTTCATTTTCCAATTCAACGCAAATAATAAAAACATCGATCAAATATCAAGTGCATTTTCCCTAATCAAATTCAAATTACTTAATCATACTTAAAACACCATTTTGAAAAGGTGAAAAGGGAGATGATCTAGAGCATTCGATTCCTTTCCTTAATTACTTGGATACGAGTAGCCTAACTCGGTCATTCTAGCAATTCTCATCTCTTAAAAAACTTCTAACCCCCTTCACATCTAAACGCTTTCATAATCAAACTTTAAGTCAAACTCTTTTTGTAATAAACTTGGACGAAAAAGGAGGTGGTCTAGAGCCTTCTATTCCCTTCCCCGAGTACTTTGATACGAGTAACTTTACTCGGCCATTCGAGCATTTAGAGTTCGTCCATAATGCATTAACATTTCTTTAAAATACTCTTATAATTAAGGGTGAAAATGGAGATGGTCTAGAGCCTTATATTCCTCTTCTCGGATACTTGGATACGAGTAGCCTTACTCGATCATTCGAGTAATCGTCATCCAACAAAATACTCAATAAATCAAACTTGTGTTTCCTCCCTTGTACGATATCGAAAACCATTTCAGAAATGAGTATGCTTTATCCATATTAATGTGAAACAAACAAAGACTTCATTCTCCAAGAGCGAGCAACAACTAAAGGTGTAATCACTCGATATGTCTAAAGGATCTCTCATTAAAATCAATCAAATCCAGTAGTTCTTTCAGAAGAGAATTACGTAGCCTTAAGTTCTACATAGTACTTGGAGATACGTAGAAGCAGGATTGAGATATCTTGTCAGGCACCCCTTTAATAAAAAATGTTTTCATGTCTTTCTTTTTCTCGCTCAGTAAGTAGAAGATCACAATTAACATTAGCTAACATTCTATCGTAAATTTAACTAAGAGGTTCCTGGTGAGTACAACGAATATGAGGGGTGCTAATACCTTTTTATTACATAACCGACTCCCGAACCCGAATTTGGTTGCAATGATCATTTCCTTTTTTTCTTTTTTAAGGGTTTTATCGATATGTTCCCTTTCCTTCATTGGAATAAATAAAGTTCGGTGGCGACTCTGTTCGAATACCTTTTTCGCAAGCGTGCGAGCGCTTCACGAAGGATTTCATTTTTTGAGATATGACAGCTAGAAACTCTGTTGGGTATATATCTCCATGCTAGAGAGAGCCAGACCTAGCTTAGTTTAATTTGTATTTAGTGTTAGCTTTGTTTGATTTATTTTTCTATCTTCTTTTGTTGTTGTTTCATTGTGTTAATATATATGATATGTTGATTGTTACTCGTTGACAATTTTTGGGGATCTCTTATTATTGTTATTTTATGAGATAAACTCTCTACCCGAGTCTGAGGAAAACCTTAGGACTAAGATGGTGGTTGTGTAGTACTAGACCACAATGAGCCTTCCTCATTAGGACAATACGAAGACCCCACCTAGAGTAGATTCTCTTGGAGATGTTATTGTCTGACGAGCCTTCATCATGGCGGTAATGTTTTCAAGTTGAATTAGTGACTCTAGGGACCTTTTTAGAACCTTGGAATTGCTGGTTGTGTAGAATAAGCCTGCGAGGTATCTTCCTCGTTGGAAAAATATGAATATCTCACCTAGAAGGGATCATTTTAAGGATATTATTATCCGATGAGCCTTCCTCATAGTGATAATATTCTCAAGAAGGATCCATGACTCTAGGGACATATCAACTGTAGAGCCTACCTATGGAGTTCCTATAATCAAAGATACCCGTTTTTTCCTGTTATTCTTCCCAACCTGAATTTGATTTTACTTGAAAATCTGAAACCATGCATATGAATTGCATAATTAAAACATAACATTTTCATTTTTGTTTCTATGGAACCAGAGAATCAGAGTTATAATCATTCATAGAGTATGTGATCAAACAAAAGAAGCATGTACTTTTACAAGTTCAAAGATCTTAAATTAGTCAGTCTGCATGAGTTGGTTTCTCAGCTCCACCCAGTCTACAAGTTGAACTTTGGGAAGGATTATTGCAATTTGTTTAGTCTCTTGAACAAGGAAGGAGACCCCCTTAGTACTTTTGACCTTGGCCCATTTCTATGATTCACTGATGAAATGTTTCACGTTCTAAGATTTTCAAATAGCACCAATGTTGGAGGAAATTTTAACATCTTATTGATATTCCAATAAAGGATAAATTGCTGTTTATGGGTGTCAAAAAGTCTTTGAAACATGAGGTTATAACTGTTGGCCTTCACATGCATAAGGAAGAGGTTGTTGTGAATCTAGGAGTCAAAGGAAATACTAAAGGGTTATCACTCAAGTTCCTCATAGAGAGAGTTTACACCCTTTTGGAGGCTCAAAGATGGAAGACTTGCTATGCTACAATCGCTTTGTCTATTTATGGAATCGTTCTATTCCCAAACTTAGACGATTTCATAGACATGACTGTCATTGGCATCTTTATCACGAAGTATCTAGTGCCTACCCTTCTGGATGATGTGTTCTATTATATTAGTTGGTGGAATGCTAAGAAAGGAGGAATGCCACTTGTTGTGCTCCTTTATCATACAAGTGGCTACAAACCCATCTTCCAAAGGAGAGACCCTTTGTGGAATAGAAGAATGCTAGTTGGCCCCAAAGGTTGGGATCACTCTGATCCAGTGATATTTCCTAGTACTCTAGGAAGTACGTGTTGGTGTAAGCCCTAGAGGCCAATACATTTTGGTACTTGTATCGAATAATAAAAGGCATTCTCTTTATTATGGTTGATTAATAAAGTCCCTGGAATAGATAGTCCGTTTAATGTATTAAGTGTGACTTAATCATGAGAACACATTAAACATAAGGACATTATTCCTAAAGTATCCGTAGTCGAGCTTTAGTGTGAAGTGGGATAACATTAAAGCATTAAGACTATTATGTTTGTAGACTGATGATCACATCTCATGGATCATGGATAAAGAGTTATCAAGTCTTAAACATATGTATGAATATTAAGAGTAATATTTATACCGGATTGACCCGCTATGAGAATACTATATATAGAAAGTTATGCAAGGTGTCATAAGTTATTCTCATGGTGATAATAGTGTATTCCACTCTTCGACCTGAAACCACTATGGATCCTAGATGTAGAGTCGAGTGCTTTATTGCTGATCAAACGTTGTCCGTAACTGGATAACCATAAAGACAGTTGATGGGTACTCCACAAAGCATGCTGAGGGACATGAGTGTCCTAGATGGAATTTGCCCATCCTGCGTAACAGGATAAATGTCTATGGGCCCAATATTGAACTGGACAAGGATGACACGGTCTATACCTTGTGTTCAATATAGACATAAGGGCAAAAGGGTAATTATACACATAATTATTATCACAGATGGTTTTGTCAGATCACATGACATTTTCGTGTCTTGGGTAGCAGTGATGTGTTGCTAGATACCGCTCACTGTTTATTATGTTAAATGCGTGATTTAATATAATTGCCAACGTCACGAAAACCTACAGGGTCACACACAAAGGACGGATTGATGAGAGATAGAGTTACTAAGGAATACCGTAAGGTACGGTGCCCTTAAGTGGATTATAGAACATCGTAAGGTACGGTGTACTTGAGTAGAATACGAAATATGGTAAGGTACCATGGGCTTAAGTGATTTTGGGCATATTATAAGATATGGGCCAAAATACACTTAAGTGGGCTTTTAGCTTGAAGCCCACACAAGTGGTTCTATAAATAGAACCCTTGTGCAGAAGCAAAAATTTGCGGTTGCATTATTTTCGTTTTCTCTCACTCTCTCTCTCACTCAAAGCCTTCATTCGTACCAGCTAGCACTGAGATTGAAGGAACCCGTTCGTGTGGACTGAGTAGAGACGTTGTCATCGTTCAACGTTCGTGATCGTTTAGTGGATCTGCATCAAAGGGTTTGATCGTCACAAGAGATCTGCATCAAAGGGTTTGATCGTCACAAGAGATCTGCACCAAAGGTTTCAACCGTCACAAGAGGTAAATATTCTATCACTGATCATGACCATTCGTAAGGATCTCTAAAGGAGAAATTTTAATTTTCGCTGCGCTTTGGGTCGCAATTCTCCTTCAGTACGACGGTACAGAGATTATATCCAATTATGGGGACTTCCCTAACATACCGCTCATTGGTACCCGAGGTTGCATTAATACTAATCAAGCCTTATCTATGAGACAACTTGGGTACCCAATGGAGGGCCCTCATAAGGAGAAGTCTTTGGAAGGTTTTTTGATACACGAGTTGGAGTTGGGAACCTTACTTTATTCAAAAGAATCAAGAAGGCATGGGAAAAGGCCAACAAGAAAGGGAAGGTTGACATAGGAAATAAGAACCGCATCACCAAAGAGCCTTACTTCCAATGGATAAAGGAAAATGTGAGATCAATCAAAATGACTTTTAATGTAGAGACGCACGTTCCTCTTCTACATCTTAAACCTACTCATATCCATATTGAGGAGGTGGGAGGACTCTGGGCAACTATAAAAAAGCTTACAAAGGAAAATGAAGAGCTACAAAGAAATCTACACCTAGTCACTAATGAGAAGAACGAGTTTAAGTGGAAACTCGAGAGGAAAAAAATGCAGCTCCAGATAAATGTGGAAAAAATGGATAAATAAGAGTACAAGAGAAAAAGTGTCAAACATGGTTTGGATCAAGCCGACAGTTTCTTAGATACCGTCAAAGGCCAACTGAAGAAGGCTAAGATAGATTATCGAGAAAAAGAGAAATGGTGGAGGCTCGCTACAAAATAATAGAAAGAGATAAGAGAGGCTCTTGAGGCTGAGATAGAGAACCTCAGTATTTCCTTATGAATTTCACTTCAGTGCTGAGAATACTTAGGAGATTCCCATAAACCCTCTTGAAATCCTCTTTGTGATCCAAATCCAAACGAGATCTCAGACCCTTCAAGGCTTTCAGCTGGGGTTCCATAAACATGTAGTTGAACACACTTATCCTGGCAGGATTCATGTTATTGGGTACTCAACAACAGACCAGGCTCTCGGATTCCCTGGAAATGTATATGCAAAAAGAGTTATATGATGTAATGATGTTTTATGAAATGTAAATGCCATGCAATGACATGGTCGCATTCTGGATAATCTGAACATTTTGCTTGAAGTAAGATCAAAAGTCTAACGTTATAGGAGAAACAAAAGGTATGTGGGAGCTTGATTTCCTGCCGAAACCCCATATCCCACTCACATGTATGAACTAGTCTTCAAAAATATGATCCTAAAAGGCCTCACAGAGTCATGGAATCAAGTGAAAATACTTTGTTGTAGTGAATTCTCACAAGACAAAAGTACCCCGAAGTGAAACTAGTTTACGTGTGGGTCTCGTGCCAACCCAACGCGCGAAACATAAGTCAACACGACTATCCACGAGTCTATCATGTGTGTATACTCAAGCTCGGGTGTAGAGCTTCTCTCAAATAACATCAGCCCCAACCCAACAATAGCATAATACAAATATCTAGAATAGGTTAGCAAAATAAGCAAAATATAGAACAATAAAACATGCAATAAACATAAAAGTAAGAGCAGGCAAGCATGGACATAAACACCCAAGCAAACAAAAACAAACAAAATTATGCTCGACTCCTTATAGCAACTAGGTTGCAATCCCCAGCAGAGTCACCAACTGAAGCTAAATGAAATATGTCTGCCGAACGCATCGTACGCTCGAAGGTACAACAAAGTCGCCATCAAACTTTATTTATCCCAAAATATAGGGAAGTGAAAATATCGATAGAACCCAAGTGAAAAGAAATAAAGAAACATGTAAGTGAATCGGTTATGCGAGGGGAAGGTATTAGTGTAACACCTCAAAATTTGCCCTCCTCTCTTGGGACTAGCTTAGCATATTGAATTTCATTTCTTAGGTCATTAGTCATTGCATCTTTGTATATCATGTGGAAACATTGTGCAAGTCATCCTCCTAAGTCTCGATCAGAAGATAAAGAGGTTAAAAGATTCAAGCCTAAGGGTTCATTGGATTGATCATTAGCCATCTGAGGGTTGGTGCTTCAAATTAGGGTTTCTATGTTCTTCAAGGAGTTTGATTGATTATCTTGGTTTAAATCGTACATCATCATCATCATGGTCTTATCATCACCAAGAGGTTCATTGTGCATGACAAAGTTCTTGGGGATTAGGGTTTTGACCTCTGATCAACCCTAATCAGTTGCATTGAGCCAATCAGGGTTTTGCAAGGAGATGAGGGTTTCAATGGAGATGGGTATTATTATATGGTTTTGATGAGCTTATGGAAGCTAGGGTTTCATCATTGAGCCGTTTCATCAGGAGATTGGGGCTCAAGTTCATTTGTGCATAGCCAATTCATCTATCAGTCAACAAAAGTCAACCAAAAGGTCAACTGTTGAATTTGGAGGTGGGAGAGGTCTAGAAATACTTCATTCATGTCCAAACAAGTTTCATTTGACATTTCAAACATCAACATTGAAGAAAATAAAGTCAGATGAAAACTTTCCAAAAATAGAAAGTGACCTGTAATTCAAAATTGCCAAAAATGGAAAGGTATTTTCCTCAAGATTACATGACCCAAAAAGCTTCAAATGAAATTTTGTCCAACATGAAAGTTGTAGATATTGCTCTCCCATTTCTAAAAAGTCCAAGAACAGGAATTTCTCATGTATGGTTGGCAAGTTATGGATCAATCTTGGTCAAGAAAATTTGAAGTTCAAGCTAGCATAACTTTCACACCACAAGGCCAAATGGAGTGGGGTTTTTTGCTACAATCTTGTTTTGACATGCTCTATCATAATAATGCATTACCATTCATCAAATCTCATCACAAAAAATGGCATTTTTCAATTGGATTTGAATTTGAAATGGGAGGGAAAATATCAGTTTGAAAAATAGGCATTGGCTTCACATAATTCTACTTGCATTTGCTTCCAAAATGATTTTCAAGGTGAATTAACATGCAAACTTGCACTGTTCCATTGGATTCATGCATGTGCAAGGCCATTTGCTAATGTGCACAAAAATTTCCAATTTCACTAATCTTTTGCATTAACACTAATCATGATTAGCAACATGCTTAACCTCACATATAAAAGATAAATTGCAACTGTTTTCCTCATAATCATAACAGAATTGAGATCTAGATCTAGAAATCCAAAAATTCTTCAACTTCTTCTCTCAAATTTTCTCCATTTTTCTTCACAAACATTGCATCATCCTTGATCAATTCATCATCTACATGCATAATTGAGTGGAATTGAAGCCAGGAATCATCATTTTCAAGCCAAATCATGGACTATTGCAAGTGAACTCATCCATGGCAGTTTGAGTTTTCATCAAGATCAAGCATAACTGAGCTGTTCTTCCTCATTCATTCATCTTCCTTATCATCATTGAGCATCTGTTTCACTGTGCCAAGGCCTGAAATCCACAAAATCAACTCTGCCATCCAATCAAGGTTAGTTTTCGACTTGCTTAATTCTTGAAATCAATGGATGCTTTTGGTAGATCTTTGAGTGTAGGTCATGTTGCAATTTGAATCATTGAATTTCGTTGAGAAATAAGAAAGCTATGTTGATTTTCATTTTGATGTGTGAAACTTATCTTGCACGATCCAAGAGTTGTAGGAAGATTTAGGTTAAAATAAGTTTGGATTGTTGTTGTACACTGGAAGATGAACACAATGGTATAGGTTTTGTTAATTTTGGTGAGAAATTGTTCTTGAGCTGGGTTTGGATGAAGAACACGTGAGGAACCCTAACTTTTTCATTTCCAGATCGTGCTTTGATCTTGCCAGGCCATGTTTTGTATGTTTTGCATTGTTTTTGTCCCATGCAACCAGTTGTACCGCGCCACGTCACCTTTAATGAAACGGTGAGTTTCATTAGGCGCGCGCTTGGATACAAGTCTCTCCTCAGTTCGATACTGAGCGAGAGCATTTTCATTTTTAGGCTTGGCATTTTTGTCACATATGATATACATGTTTCACATGCTTCATTCATCATTTTATTTTTTATATCCACATTAAAAAATGCATAACTCCTAAAATAATAATCCAAATCACATGAAATTTTTTATGAAATGTTCATCATCATGTCTACTTTTTTATGGATATTTTTCCAGAGATTGTGCACGTGTGAATTTTTAAATTAACTAGGGTTTATGTGAACATGTGTTTGCTTGCACCTTGCTTGCCATTCTTGCTGTGAAATCATGATGCTTAATCCAATGAGGCTGAAATTTTACATGTGTATTCTAGACACTTTGATGGATCTTTTGGCTTTGAGTTTGTATTTTTAGCATGATTGGTTTGTGAGATATGATCTGATCGGGTGTGACAATGTGTGTCACACCATTTCTTGTCCAACTTGTGGATTTTCATTACCATGCCATATGAACTCAAATTGATGTGAATTTTTGCATGTTGACTCTTCTGGATGTTAAGTTTACCCATGAATTTTTGTGGAAGTTTTGGATGCATTTCCTATTTGTTTGAGAATTTCTTTTCTGTTTGACCATTTGTGGACCTTTTGTGAGTCATGATCTTAAATGATTTGTGAAATTCTTGATGTTTATTGGATGGACCTGAAATTTTGCACATGTACTCTAGACACCTTGAAGTTTGACATGGCTTTGGTTTGGTTCATTTATCATGTGTGGATTCTGTTTTGTGCTTGCTTGAAGTTGATGCATGATTTCGTGCCTTGTATGAGCTTGTTTTGCCTTGCCTTGACTTAGGGATTTTATTTGACATGCTTCCATTTGTCCAATTGACTTGAATTTTGGTATGATGATCATGTGATGAGTGCTATTTAGCCATGATTTTTCTTGAGAATTATTGAATTATTTTGGATTGGATTTGAATTGAATATTTCTGTTTGGTTCTATGAGCTTCAAATTGCACATCTTGCCTTCATTGCTTTATGAAATGAATGTGGTTGATGGTATTGATATAGGACCAATTGGATTGTGTTCTTATTTGATTGAAATTGGTTTTTGATAATTTTCATGTTCTGTTTTGAATTATTTCTCCCTCTTGGACCCTAGGCTTTGTCCTAGTGGTTTGTGCTTATGTTTGAGTTGTGTTTCAGGACCAAAAGCATATGGCAGGGAGGCAATTGATTCACTTGGCTTGAATGACTTATTTGATTGATGTTGATTAACATTGAACTTGTTTTGTAGGTGGCTTCTAAGTCATTTCGTGTTGAGCCTTGGCTTGTGCTTTGCTTGATGCATTGTTTGTGTATAGTTAACTGTTGACTTGTCTGACTGTTTGACTGTTTGAGCTGTGTAACTAACTGTGTTGGATTGTTTTCAGGTACCTTAGTTGCTATAGTTCTTTGAACTTTGCTTGGTTGCTTAACCATCTAGGTATAATTCCTTTGACTTCATGTAGTCTGGAAGACTTGGCCTGTTATTTGGTCAGGCACCTGTCTGAAGCCCTCCTTAAGAGGCAATGCTTGTGATTGTTTATATTTGTGCCAAGCAGGAAAAGACCTTTGATAAGGCAATTGACAGATAAAAGAGATGTGCAACCCATCTCCTGTTAGTCAGTGTGTCATCCCTTTGCTCACATTACATGTTGATGCATTGTGGATACTAACCCAAGATCCTTGTACAGTTGTACAGTTGAGTCAGTCATAAGTGTAGAAGGGTTCCCACTTTCTGAACCCACACTTCCTTTGTCTGAAGCTCTCCCTGGCCAGGGATAAGAGCTGTGAGGTCTCATCCTCACTTCCCATTTCATCTGCTTCACCCTAACTCTCAATATTAGGGTTAAGAGCTAACATCACCCCATTACACTTGGTTTGCTTTTGCAGCCTAACCCTTGTGTGAGCCCACTTTGTCTGTATATAGTGTGTGCTAATTGTGTATGTTTGCTTTGTTTTGATTGAGCTTGTATGCTTTGCTTTGCCTGTTTAGGATTAGCTTGCTTCCTGTGCAAGTAGATAGAAAACTCAACCTAGGACCATTGTGGAATACATGATAACTATTAGGCTCGAGTCAGTCTCCCTTTTAGTTTGTCATTTCCCAGCCTCTGGTTAGGAGAAAGTTTCTCCCCTGTTGAGGGGAACTACGTTGCCCTGATCCTCATACCAAATGAGGTACGTAGGCAGGAGGTCGTACGAGATCTCTCCGGGCACCCTTTTTTTCTTTTTGTGTGTGTGCTTAACAGTTATTAGGCTCGAGTTCCCGACTCCCTATTAGCTTGTTTGGTTGTTGTGTGCTTGGAAGCTGATATAAGTCCAGCAATTGGCATTCGGGTTCTAGTGTGGGTTTGTTTGGTTCGGGCGCTGATATAAGTCCAGTGATTGGCATTCGGGTCCCATGTTTGCCATTTTGTGTGGAGTCTGACATAAGTCCAGCGATTGGCAGTCGGTTTCCCGTGTGTGTCTTGTTTTGTTTGGCGTGCGTTAGCCGAACTACGGTAGCTCTGATTCTCATTCCAGATGAGATACGTAGGCATAGGATGCGATATCCTATCGAGCATGTTTCCCCTTGTCCCGAACTACGTTGACTCTGATGTTTGTTTCTGACAAACTACGTAGGACCAGGATGCGATATCCTGCCGAGTTACCTTCTTCCGTCTTCCACCTGTGTCTGATGTCGGTATGTGTGTGTGTATTCTTTGAGCAGTTTCTTTTAGCAACCTTATCCTATCTTTTTGAACATGGATCCCGTCGAGTACGACGGACGTGAGGGGTGATAATACCTTCCCCTTGCGTAACCGACTCCCGTACCCATTCTCTTTGGTCGCGAGACCATTTCCTTTCCAGGTTTACTTCGAGCGTTTCCTTTCCCTCTTTGGGATAAATAACGCACGGTGGCGGCTCTGTGTTGTTTTGTTTTAGCCCGCCGGTTGTTTTTCGCGGATGCAACAATTAGCATCCCTCACATCCATGGTACTCCATGGGAACCATTTTGAATGTTCTTGCTTGTATGGGTGTTATAATCTTCATGTACACGCAGAAAAGAAAGGGGTTAGGAAAATAAGTGTTCGGGGAGGATTATGGCCCTCATGCCCACATATTCTCATGGTGCAATGAGAAAGTCAGAGCCTCGTAGTTTGGATAACAAAAGCTGAAAAGGGGAGAGGAAAGAAGGATGGAGAAAGGTGCTCGCCAAGGATTTGCATCCTCGTGCCTATGTATCTTCATAGTGCAATAAGAAAGTCAGAGCTCCTTAGTTCGGAGGATAAAGACTGAGAAAAATATATGTTTGGGGGTGGTGTTTAAGCCAAAGGCCAAAGATGATGTCAAAACCAAGAAATGGGGGTTAACCGTAAGGGCATGTCCCAAAATAAAAGGATAGGAAATTGCAATGATGTTTAAACCAACAGAACATGAACTTTTCAAAGTCAGAGACTCATTTGGCACGGGTCTTACAAATCATTGTGACTGACATGGTAATAAGGAAATCATGAATTTATCAAATCCTAAGACTCACATGACAATGGTCTTATTAAGGCACATAGACTGATATGGTAAGTGGAAACTAATAACTTGTCAAAGCACTAGGTCAGACATGATAGGGGTTTTACTAAGGCACATGGACAGATATGGTAAGGGAGTGGTGTCAAAACCAAGAAAGTGAGAATGACCATAAGGTGTATCTAAAAAAGAATGTGGTATCAAAACCAATAAAGGGAATGATCATGAGGTGTATCCCTGAATTGTGGTGTCATAACCAAGAAAATGAGAATGACCATAAGGTGTATCTCAAAAGGAAATGGTGTTAAAACCAAGAAAGGGGAATGACCATGAAGGTGTATCCCTGAATTGCGGTGTCATAACCAAGAGAATGAGATTGACCATAAGGTGTAACTCAAAAGTAAATGGTGTCAAAACCAAGAAAGGGGAATGACCATGAAGGTGTATCTTTGAGGATAAGGAAATTGCAATGGTGTTTAAACCAAAACGATCTGAAGAGAAGAGCCACAAAGGCTAGGTGCAGTCTTAACAGTGAATTGACTAGAATTGCACTAAAGTATATGAATATAAATAAATACTATGAGCAATTGGGTCATTCGTCTCGTACCCATAGATATACTATATAAGTGTAAGGAAGATCCCCTCTCATTATTCTTTATTGCTTAAGGCTCATGGTGCAAGCTTAGTCAAAGAATGACAAGTTGTTGAAGCAGGTTCCCAAAGATGCTTATGGGGATGAGTCAGATGATTGATTGTTAAGGAAAAATGTAATCCATTGAGGGTCTTGAACTCGTGGGGGGGGGGGGGGGGGGGGCTGAAGCTCCAAGGTGACAGAGGCAAGTCCCATTGAGTGACCAAGGGACTTATGGTCACTTGACAAAGACAAATGGAAAGAATAACAGGAGCAGAAATTTAGTAGATCCAATGTAAATTGGATCAAGCCAAATCAAAGGAAATGATTGATGAACAAACAAAGATTCATGATCATAGAAAACTAGACTAGGGCCTCATTGTTAGGTAGCCCAACAGAAAGCCATGTGGGTGAAAAGTGTATTGTCATATGTCTCATTGTTAGGTAGCCCAAGAGAAAGCCATGTGTGTGCAAGAGTGTGCTAGGCCTAAGCGGATGAATGCAAAAGACATAAAGCAGATAAATCAATAGCACAAGGTCAAAAGTTCAACAAGAACCATAGGCAAGTCAAAGTGTACACAAGGTCTCAGGATCCAGGGTCAATCTAAGTCAAGCAAATGGCCTAAATTATAAGTCAAAGTCCAAAGTCCAAAAGGTCTTCAATACTCTAGATCAAGCATAGGATTAGGATTATGTCCAAGTTACTTTATCATGTTTTGGTTCATTTAAGATTAATAAGCAAGCAAATCAAACAAGATAAGAGCAACATATGAATATAACAAGATAAATATAGTATAAAGTGATATGATGATAATGGGACATAAAATTAAAGTGCATTAAGTAAATGACTTAGAATTAGATGACATAAACTTAAATGACATAAACTTAAATGACTTGAGTTAAATGGCAAAAATGTAAAGATCAATAATTAATGTTAGGAGTTAGTGGTTAGTCAATTGTGTGGGGACAATTTAGCAATATGTTAAGCAATCGTAAGTAGGCTTATGTAAAAGTCATACCTATATGAGGTCGGTCAATAACAATGTATGTGTTAAACATGTTAGAGAATTAACACATAGTTAATCTCTTACAATATGACGTAATGTTTTAAAATAAAAGAAAGAGACGAAGATAGAAAGAATTGAAGAGGGAATCAAGTCAATCACATAGGAATCATTCTATCCACAAATCAAATGACTCAAAATATGGTGCATCGAGGGTTAACCGATCATTGATGCAAAGAATTTAAGATGATTCACAATCATTTATCAACAATTTTGGATTAAAGAAGGTTGATCAACCTCAAGTCCATCTATCAATGATTTGAGATAAGGAAGAAATCATCAACCAAGCAATCAAACTCAATTCAAAACATCAAATGTTCAACCAAATTCAAAATAAAAATGAATTAAAGTGATTTAATATTGACTAAATAAACAAAGAAAAGGGAAAATATCAAAGAGGGGTCAAAGCATCAAATAAAAGTCCAACAAAAATGTGGGAAGTCAACAAAATTAAGAGTGAATGGACCTCAAAAGTTGGGGTTAAAAATATTTGAAAGTGATTAAAATAAAAATGCAAAAACAAAATTAAATGGAAAATAAAAGAAAATATGCATTAAATGCAAAAATAATTTTCAAAAAAAAAGAAAAAAAAAAAGGCATGTGGTAGAAAATATTTTTATGGAATTATGGAAAAGTTTGGACTAAAAAATAATAAGAGAACTATTTAAAATTAATTTTGGAAGAAAAGAAAATAAAAAATAAATTAAAAACAATTTGATCCAACGACTAGCTAGGTGGAGCGTTCTGATTGGAGGAGAGTTTGAATTTTCCCACTGAAGCACATGAAGCACTTTATCTTCAACCTCAGGATTTGTGATTTTGCAACTTCATGAACTCGTGTTTTTAACATGAATCAAGCATGAATTCAGTTGCGAAACACTTCATCATTCATGTCTCCCTACATTAGAGCAGTTAATTTTCTCCGAGCAAAGAGAATTTACTCAAAAACTTGAAGATCCCTAGTTCTTTAAAGTAAAATTAAATGGTGAATAGAGAAAATAAATGACCAGTAGGTTAGGGCTTTTGATCAATGGAACAAGGTGAAGAGTGTGGTAACTTGTTTGCTAAAGTTGTAACTCGTATCTACTTGTTCGAATGAAGCTTCAGAAGTCAACAATGGTAGATCCGAAAGCTAAGTTGGAGTAGGATTCATGCCAAAGCAATGCTCCAAACACCTTCAGAGGATGCTGATGAAGGATTATAGGCAAATAAATGGAAGGAAAAGAGATTGAATCGAAAAATAGCTTGACTGGTTATTTGAGGTATCAGGCTTCAATGGTTGCAGAGTTTTCTTGGCTTTTAAAGCTTGCAAATGAAGGAAAAATATTCCTCTAATTATAGGGAATTTATTAGGATGAAAATACATGTGAGTTGAGCTTGAATTCGTGTGAATTGAATTGGAATTTTTCAGATCCCGAAAGTGTGAAAATTTGGCACCAAACTCATGATTTGGGAGCTTCTCAAGTCATTTCAAGTTATCCTCATATGTGTTTGATCATGGGTAATTGATTGACATGCATGAGAAGTGGTCCCAGAGTGTTTTGGGCATGATTCAACATTATAGGTCACGGACCAAAACATAGTTTAGGTCACCATGTTCAAGCTTAGGCCAAATCCAATCCACTTTTGCGTTTTGTGATTTTCTTTGAGCCAAATGTTCACCTCATTGAATAGAATAAGATGCAAAAATAATAAATCCAAAAGGAGATTTGAGGTGAAATTTTTGAACTTGTGAAGTTGAGGTTGTGACCTGTAGAATTGGGTTGGGCAATTGGTCAAGCACTTTGCAGCATGCTTGGTCATTTAAGGTACTCTGTTTATGATGTCATAACTTTTTATTCCCTCGTGTATTTTGAGACAAACTTGGTCCAAATAATCTTTGACATAATATTAATACAATGCAAAAAGAATGGGATCATAAGAGTGCTTGAACTGAAAATGGCAAGGGTGGAAAGTAGGGGTCATGACAAGGTTTTGGCCCATTTTGGCAACTTTGTCCTTTGCTCAAATGAGGTCCTTAATGGATGAATTGATATTTGACCCTTAATTCAAAGTTGTAGAGGATCCCAAAAGGAACACTTGGCTTATAGAATATTTACATTTGGATAAAAATTGAAGGAGTTAGGGAGTTTGGACCAAAGGCATGGCATACTTGCAAAAGTATGTCAACCACACTTGTACACTTTTCACAATCTTGATGTTTTCTTGCATTTTATACCATGATGATGATGAAATAAGCATACCTTGATGAAATATTGACTAGAGATTGGTTGATCTTGAATATGGCTTGAAGGTTGGGTGATGTGGCATGGAAATAAACACACGGGCCATCTTTGAAACAATATGAACAAGCTTGCATTTCCCTTGATCAAAGACTTTGACTTTGCCTTGATTTGAAGCATGATTACCTACTTGAGTAACAAGAACAAAACAAGTACCATCTCTATATGAAATTAGGGTTAGTTGACAAGTAAAACAAAGTGAAACCCTAATGTTAGAATATAATTCATTATGTGGCCATGCTTGTGATTATGTGACCAAATGCAATGGTCATGCATAATATGATTTGATGTATACAAGTGAGGCATGTGAAAAGAATAAAAAGGGAGGGTAAATGTCATACCCCAAAATTTGCCCATTAATATTTCAAGACATTTTGCAAGGCATTCCGACTCATATATAACACTGATCTTGAAGAAACAAAGGCCCAACTCACGGATGGCCCAATCCAGAAAATGGCCCAAACTGGCCTGTTCGCTACGCGCTCGCCTAGCGAAGCTGACAGACAACAAAATTTCGGGCTTCATTCTGAGCCCAAAAAAAAAAAAAAAAAAAAAAAACAAAAAAAAAAAAAAAAACGAAAAAAAAAAAAAAGAGAAATTTTTTTTAATTAATTAATTAATTAATTAATTAATTAAATAATTAAAATAAATAAAAAAATAAAATATAACAAATTATTTTGGACTTGGGTCTCCCTCATTCCAAGCCCATTACCCACGAAATTAGTCTATAAATACTGAAGTTTCAGTAGGGGAGTTACACTTGGAGTTACACTGGGAGATTCACTGGAAAAAAAAGAGGAGGAGAACAGAGAAGAACGAATAGAAGTTTTGGCATAGGAACCCTGCCTACCCGGAGAATTCAGAGTAAAGAAACCCTGAAGGCAGCCCATCTGCACCGAAGCCATCGCCGTCCAATTCCCGCTGCCTAACTTATTCCGATACTACAAGTGGTCAATCCCTTCAACCTTGAATTGGCAAACAGGTTTGCGTATCTCTATTGTTTATACTTTCAATTGGCCATATCTACATATATAATGCATCATGATTAAATGTTGATATATAATTTGCTTTCGTATGGGAATTTAAATATGCCTGAATACCCTGAATGTTTGATCATGTTATTCCTGTGATAAAATGCCATAAAATTCAAAGTTCCTAACGTGGGGCTGTTTTCAAATTCAAAATCCGTGGCCGCTCGCTAGCACCTCGCTAGGCGAGCCTGGGGCGAGTATTCGCCTGGCCTTCGCTAGGCGAGGCAGAGGCGAACGAGACAGTAGCTGACTTTTCTATTCTGTTTTTTTTTATGTTTTATCATAGCCATGCATTATTCATCCTATCCTATTTATTGTTGTGATATTTCTCCGGTGTAATCTTCGATTGCACCCTGATTTGGTGTTCTGACATGTTTCTTTTTTTTGAGTTTCGTAAAGGTTCACATATCCCAGGAAAAGGTTATTGGCTAGGTATTCCACTTTATTTGTGGGATACCCTTGTGGAGTTTCACCCTAAATTAATTTTTAATGTATTAATTTCTAATGTATTAATTTTTTAATATATTATTTTTAATAATTTTAATGTGGAGTTTCATCCTAATTATATAATTAATTGTAAAACTTTGCCTTTGAATAAGTGATCTTGGACCTCTCTTTGTTGCCTTACGATTACGATATTACGGTCATGTCCCGCGAACGTGGGGATACCCTTAGCAAAGACCCTTCGGTTAAATCATCATAAAATAAATTATAGTCCCTCGGATGTTGCCTTCGAATATACAACTTTGTCCCTCGATGACCCTCCGATGTTGCCTACGGTTAAAAGATGATAGTCCCTTCGAATGCTAAGATATCCTCGTAACTGTTGCCTTCAATGACCTATCGATGACCCTACGATGACCCTTAAACATCCAAAGGATAAAACTACTTATTTCTCAATAATAAGGACAGTTTTACCCTCATAAGGATAGGAAATGCTCATAAAGACCTTGGGTCGGTATAACTCTTAATTGTTGGCTCACAATCTAAAAACAATTTTCACACCTCACACCTTTCAAAATATCTTTAGAAAATCACCACTTGGTATACATTCATACTAGAATCATTACCGAGTTATATTTTTCTAAACAATTTTCAAAACTAAACGAGATAATCACTTTGTATACATTCATACAAGAATCATTACAAAGTTAAATTCTCTTTCCAAAACAATTTTTCTAAACAATTCACAAACACTTTTTTTCAGACAAAAATAATATAAGTGATCGAGCAATTAAGAGCCCATGGATAACCATGGATACAAAGGGTGCTAACACCTTCCCTTTGTATAATGTACCTCCCGAACCCAAAATCTAAATTAAGGTCTTTCCTGTTCTTTTCCACCTTTCCTTATTGGATAAAAGAAAAGTCGGTGGCGACTCTTGCTAACCGCGACATTGCGATTAAAACCACAAAAAAGTCCAGTTCACCGTATGACAGTAAATTTTGGGCTATGACAATTATCTTGATTAATGATGGTTTTTCCCTCTGATTGATGAATTTGTAATCGTAGGAATTACTACAACTCTCCCATTACAAAAATTTCAAATTCATTCTGCATCATATCAGTAAATTCCTTGCACAAGGATTCGTTATTAGCAACAAATATGATATCATCAACATAAATTTGCATAAGTAAAATATTATGCTCGGTTTTCTAAATGGAGAGGGTTGTATAAAACTTCCTTATCTAAATTTTTTTTCAAGCATAAACTTTCTCAAATGTTCGTACCAAGCCTAAGGGCTTTTTTGAAACTGTATGAAGCCTTTCTCAACATGAGGACATGATTAGGAAAAAAGAAGTTCATAAATCTGCGAGGTTGATCAACATAAACTTCCTCTTGGATATAACCATTCAAAACACGTTATTTACATTCGTTTGGAAGATTTTATAGTTAAAAATGCATGAGAAATCTAAAAGCATCCTTATGGCCTCAAATCTAGCAACAAGATCATATGTGTCACCAAAAACTATCCCTTTATGTTGAGTGTTCTCTTTCGCAACAAGTATTTCTCTATTTCTCAAAACATTTACATTTTCGTCAAACTTGTTGTGAAAGACCCACTTGGTTATAATCATAATATTAGATGGATATTTTGGAACAAGTTCCCAAATATTATTTCTCTCAAATTGATTTAACTCATCTTGCATAACATGAGACTAGTGTTTGTCAAGAAGAACTTCATTTATGCCATTTGGCTCAATTTGGAAGATAAATTCCATAAGGTTACTGTTGCACCCCAAAATTTGTCCTCTATTTTTAACTCTAACCAATTTTTGTTTCACATTCATTTGCATCATCTTCATAGCATAACATTTTTTTCTGTCTTAATATTAGCCGGAATAATTTCTCAGAATTTACAAACAGACTGGTCAAATTAACTTTTTAACTGTGCCTAAAATTAGTCAACGAAAAAATGTCAAGTTTAAGTTTGCAAATGTCGGTAACATTAATCTGCGGTTCACGTGGTTTAATTTGACATGCTAAAAATATTTTTACGACTATTTTTGGTCATATGTTGATCAGTCTGAGCAGTTTAAACGGTCATAATTTTTATTTCAAAATCCGACCAAAGGCTGTATTTTTCCGAGTCATTTATTTCGCGCTGATTATTTTGACGTGTTCATTTTATTTTTTCGAGCATTTTGGTGCCCGACTTTTTGTTTTTGTTTTTTTGAGTCTATTTATTTTTATATTGGGTCTAGAATAAATAAATAGGTTAATTAGTTTTTATTTTAATTTTAACTATTTTAATTATTTAACTTTATTCAGTTTTTAATTTAATATTGGGTTTCAAAATAAACTTAGGCCCATTATCATTAACCTAATTTGTTCCTATATATATTTACTAGCATGACTGATAGAAGGAGGCAGAAAGACAGAACAAAAAAGAGAAACTGAGAGTGGCTGATCTATACTATCGTACACAGTTTGGTAATAGTTTATATATGATATATACTTTATCTATTTTGTTGATATATTTGTTACTGTGTTTCAAATACATGTTCATATGTGTGGCTGTGTTATGTATTCCAGATACATGCGGTTTGGTTAAATATATATATATATATATATATATATATATATATTTCTATTTTATGTTATAATTTGATTATGTTTTCGGATTGGATCGTGTCAATACGCTGTTTTCACATATACGTGTATGAGGCGTGACATTTGTGTTATCCGATCCAGTTGCGATGATCGCAATTTTGCGCTAGCAACGCCGTTGTTTTTTTTAATTCATATTTTTTTTATATACATATATTTAGATCTGCATATTTTTTTTCATAACTAACTACCCTGATTTTTCCTAAACCCTGACAATTTCGCCACAAACTCTAAATTTCAAACCTAAAACTTTAACCGTGTTGTTTCCTCTAAACCATAAACCTTTTCTTAAACCTTAACAAACCTTATTATTATTTCCTATTTTCGCTCATATTTATGTTATTCATACACTGTAACTATTTCGCCCTTGTAATATTTTAAGTTTTAACCTGTAATATTTTCAGTTTTACTTTTCGCCATCTTTATTATGTAACTGCACCAAAGCGTTGTAATAATTAGGGTTTTATTTTCTGCCATTTATTTTCTGCCATTTTATTTTTCTGCCATTTATTTTTCTGCCATTTAAATTCCTGCCATTGATCCTATATTAACTGCGTGGTTTAGTAATGTAGGGCGTAAAAACCTACTAAATTAATTATTTAATATTTTTCTATAACCTTTATATTTTTTGTAAATAAATAATAAATACTAACTATTTTAATAACTTTTTTTATTACTTACTTATAATAATAAATCCTTATATGTTTTGTAAATAAAATCTAATTGACCATTTTTCTAATTGAATAATAATAAACCTATTAATCTAATAATTTGATATTTTCTATAATCTTTATTTATTTTGTAAATAACTAACTTAATATTTTTCATATAACTCTTTTATTTTATAATTGGTACATTAATGTATTTTAAATTCTTTTATTATTACTAATTTATTTTAAACTCATATTTTTCTAATAACTTCTAAAAAAATCTAACTTGTTTAACCTAAAATAATTTCTTTTAAAATTCTAACCTTTTTATTATCACTTTATTATTATTGTTATTTTATTATTGCTTTATTACCATTGTTTATTTATTATTTTATTATTATTTGCTTTTATCTATTCTATTTTTGCTTCATTATTTTCCTTATTTTAATTTTGTTTTATTTATAATATTAGGAACAAATGTATAGGTTGTAAATTTATTCTTTCTCGCCTGATTATTATGTATCTGTCCCATAGCCATGTAATAGTTTAGGAATTTATTTTTCTTGCTTTTATTTTTGTAAATATTTATTTCGTGGTTAGTAATTTAGGGAGTGCAAAAAACTAACTGTAAATAATTGAACTTAGAAAATTAAATTCAAGACAAATATCTGAAAAATAACACTCACACACGTAAGTCGATCTTTGATCGCCATCTGTACTTCCTAGGGTATTCCTCTTGGTTGCCTTCTTTAAATGGTCAAGTCCCTCGAAAATAGGGGTGTCTTAAGCAAAGTCCCTTCAAACAGAAAATTCATCAAGTCCCTATAAACTTAAAAGATCAAGTCCCTACGAGGTTGCCTACGATATAATGATCTTGTCCCTTCGGTAAATATGATGATAGTCCCTACGAGTTGCTAAAGACACCCCTTATGTTGCCTTCATTGACCATACGATGACCCTACGCCTGTCCCTTAAACACATCCAAGGTAATGACTATCTATTCCTTAATAATAGGGACAGTCTTACCATTGAAAGAATATACGAGAACACGAAAGACTTAATCTAGGGTAGGTATCTCATAGTTACTTGCTCACACTTTTCAAAATTACTTTTACACCTCACAATTTCTAAACTAGGCTTTGTATACACCCATACGAGGGCCATTACAAAGTACTTAAAGAAATTTTTCTAATCATACACTACACTCTTGCAAACAAACAAAGTGAGCTAAGTAACTAAGAGCCCATGGATAATCATGGATATAAAGGGTGCTAATACCTTCCCTTTGTATAACCTACCCCCCGAACTCAAAATCTTTTTAAGGTCTTTCCTGTTCTTTTATGTCCTTTCCTTTTGGATAAAATAAAAGTCGGTGGCGACTCTTGCTATCCGCAACATTTAACTAAAGTCAGTTCTCCCACCGTGTTACAGAACTTGCGACTCTGCTGGGGACTTAATAAAAGAGGGGTACCCTTAGGAATTAGATCACTTTAAAATTGTTTGCCTTGTTTGCTTTATACTTATCTGTTGGGTGCTCTTATGTGTGAAAGACCCTAACCCGGATCTAGTGTACCTTAGGTAAATGGCAATAGACCAAGGAAACTATACGGCGTATATCGATATGGTTGATCTGGTGGCCATAGTTAGTGTGACTTCTTGGTTGGTGCTTATGTTCCTTAAGCAAGTTGAGGATAATATAAGGCTGCCATATGTTGTCAATACACTAACTGACTTTTAGAACCCTAGTCATCCCATCTTGGCCTTTAGAAAGTAGTGAGATAACCGGCTTTGGTGAAGACTGAAGTTGGTTGATACTCGATACTACACTCATTGAGATCCTAAACTTGGAGGGTTTTGGTTGGCAAGTAAGTTGCCTACTGAATAACCACCCTTGTGAAGGATCAATGATTTTGAGATCCCTTAGAACCTGGTTACTTTTGTAGGACAGGATGAATCAACTAAACTTCAGGGGAGGGTACTTACCTTTAAACCTCATGCAAGCCTTCAAACCTAGGGTTATTGTGTGACTTGTTTGTGTGTGCCACATGTTTGTGATTGAGCATAACATCATAGCATCATCATGCATCATAAGCATAGCATTTTCACTAACCATTTCAAGGACCAAAGGATTTATCTTTGTTCTTTGTTGCAGGTCATGGCTTCTGCTCGTAGGAATACTATCCGGATCAACTTTGTAGGAATACCTCCTAAGCTTAAGGAATTGGTCTCTCAAGTTTCTGAAAACTCCCAGTTCATCAAGAGGCATGGTCACCTACTGGATCTAGTCACTTCAGGGTTCAATGAAGACATGATGAGTGTCCTGTTTCAGTTCTTTGACCCTAAACATCATTGCTTCACATTTCCCGACTATCAGCTGGTTCCTACAATGGAAGAGTTCTCCAAGCTTCTGGGTATACCTATTCTTGATCAGAAACCCTTCACAGGCTTGGAAAAAGAGCCTAAACCTGAAGTCATTGCTGCAGCCTTACATTTAAAGAAATCAGACATTGTCCTAGAAACAAGGAGTGGAGTTAAGGGTATTCTTGCTAAGGTATTGATGGAGAAAGCTCAAGTATTCCTGAAGGCTATGAGTTATGATGCTTTTGAGGAGATCTTAGCCCTATTGATTTATGGCTTAGTATTGTTCCCCAATCCAGACCAGTTCATAGACGTACACGCCATCAACATATTTCTGACTCGCAATCCAGTGCCTACATTACTTGGAGACATCTTACACTCTCTTCATACCCGTACTACGAAGGCACGGGGAACTCTGATGTGTTGCATACCTCTATTATCTAGGTGGTTTATTTCTCACCTTCCTCGATCAGTGATGAAGAATGAACAAGGGTTCAGGTGGTCCAAGAGGATTATGTCACTTTCTCATTCAGATATTCATTGGTGCTATAGATCTATGGAGAATGTTACCATCATTGACCGTTGTGGGGAGTTCCCTAATGTGCCACTCCTTGGCATAAGAGGGGGCATTACCTACAACCCTTCTTTAGCTCTACGTCAGTTTGGTTACGCTCGGACTGATGGTCCTCATGACATGCTTATTCAAGGTGTTATGTTCGACTACGACAACGATCTTCAAGGTTACCGTCAAAGGTTCATACGAGCATGGGGTAAAGTGAACAAGGTTGACAGCAAGACTCTGGAACCCAAGTACACTATTCCTATGGAACCATATCTCAGATGGGTACGATCTTGTGCTCAGACTCTTATGATGCCATATCCTGCTATCCTGCCAGTTACCATGGAGCCTGTTGCTGAAGGAGATACTTCTTACATCATTCTTCATCCAGACATGCCCACTGACATGGAAGAGTTACAGAGGTCCTGGATCCAGTTGAAGGAGCAAAGAGATACTTTTGAGACTCATTACAAGGCAAGTCAGGAAAGAATCCTGGAGCTAACAAAACAACTTCACGAGGAGCGGAATCTCAACTCATACCTCAACACAAAGAGGAAACGTCCATGGAAGACTTAAAACCCCATTTTTTGTATTCATTTCATTTTTATTGTAAGCCCAAGGGGCAAACAAGTTTATTACTAATAAAAGTTTACTTTTTGGTGGTTTAAACAAATTTAAATCCTACGGTCCTTGAAAACATTGCATAAGCATCTGCATACCATATTATTGCATCACAGGTTTCTCATGAACAGGTATCTTATCTTCTCGCTGTTTATTTCAGCAGAAATGGCTTTTGAACAGACTGTCAAAGATCTCCAGGCTCAGAATGCACAATTCCAAGAGTTGATTCTGAACTTGTCCAAGGGGCAAGATGAGTTGAAGACATTGTTGGCTAAGAAGAAGAAGAAGAAGACTAGAAGATCAGGAGGCCTTATCAATCTGGGAAGAAGATTCAGAGGCCCTATCAAGACAAAGGAACAGGTTGATGATTATGAGTCTGAAAATTCTGAGAAAGAGGGAGGTAGTCCCCATGATACTGTGGGAGATTCTGATTCTGAAGCAAATTATTATCATGATCCTAATGAAGATAAGTACAAGATGCTGGTGGATAGAATGAATGCTATGGAGTTACAAAAATCTTCTGGGCTGGATTTTGAAGATCTGAGTTTAATATCTGGAGTGGTTATACCTATTGGTTTCAAGGTTCCTGCTTTTGTGGTGTATGATGGTGTCTCATGTCCCAAGCTGCATTTAAGATCCTATGTCCGGAGGATTCAACCACATACTGCTGATAAGAAGTTATGGATTCATTTCTTCCAAGAGAGCTTGTCTGGAGCTCAATTGGAATGGTACTATCAATTGGAGAGTGGCAATATCCGTGATTGGAATGATCTTGCTGAGGCCTTCTACAGGCAATACCAATACAATGCTGATTTAGCACCTACTCGCATGCAGCTACAAAGCATGTCAATGGGTGCTAAGGAGAATTTCAAGGAGTATGCCCAGAAATGGAGAGACCTGGCTGGCAGAGTTCAACCTCCTCTGACTGACAGGGAGCTAGTGGATATGTTTATGAGTACGCTGAATAGTCCTTTCTATAGTCACCTCATTGGAAGCTCATCATCTGGTTTCACTGAGCTGATAATTACTGGAGAGCGTGTGGAAAGTGGTATAAGAAGTGGTAAGATACAGGTGGGTGCCTCTTCATCAAGCACTGCAAAGAAGCCCCCTAGTGGAAAGAAGGAGTCTAATGTTGTGTATGGTCAACCTGGCCGTAACAGAAGTCACCAATCCGTAGGAGCAGTTCACATTTTTAATCCTACTCCTGCAACACCAGAGCTACCACAGAGCAATCAACAAAAGCCTAGAAGACAATTCACCAAGATCAACATGTCACTGGCCCAAGCCTTGCAACACATGTTGAAAGGGGAACTCATTACTTTGAAGGACCCTCCTCAGAATCCTAATACTTCCTCTCCTCGGTACAATCCTAATGCACGATGTGCCTATCATTCTAATTGTCCGGGACATGACACCAACAATTGCTGGGTGCTGAAAAATAAGATTCAAGATATGATTGAAGCTGGGGAGATTGAATTTGACCCTCCTAGGACTCCAAATGTGATTACTGCTCCCATGCCCAATCATGAGAAGACTGTTAATGTTGTTGATGAAGTTTCATATGTTTCCTCAGTAGCAGATGTGACTACTCCCTTATCTATTATCAAGAAGAAGCTGGTGCAGGCTGGATTCTTTCCAGGTTGCAACGAAGACTGTTTTTATTGTGCCTACAAACCTGATAGCTGCTGAAAGTTGAAAGATGGTATTCAATGCCTCATGGACAATTACACTATATTGTTTGAGAGAACTCCTTCTGTGGAAAGTATGTGTGAACACCTAACTCGAGGTAAGAAGTTTGAAGGTGTGGATATGGTTGATAAAGTGCCAATGAAGATTACCTCCAAAGGCCCTGTCAAGATCACTTCCAAGGGTCCTATCAAAATTACTGCTGAAGGCCTGGTGAAGACTGTTGCTGAAGTTAGAGTGCCTCCCATGATTATTACCACTCCTGGCCCTATTCCTTATACTTCTGATAAAGCTATACCCTGGAATTACGGTTCTGATGTTTATATCCATGGTGTTAAGCAGGAACCTTTGACTGATACACCTGTTACTGATGATAACCTTGATGTTGATAATATTGCTGGATCTAGTAAGATCACCAGAAGTGGAAGAATTTTCTCTCCTCTAGCTACCTCAAAAAATACAGTTCTTCCGACTACTACCTCCACTTCTGAGCCAAGTACTGATGCTCGAGGCAAAGGTCCTGTGGTTGAACCTGTGCAAGCTGAAGCACCGACTGCTGAAAATCTCTCTAAACAGATGGAAGAAGTGCTGAAGATCATTCGTAAGAGTGATTATGATATTGTTGACCAGTTGGGGCATACTCCCTCCAAAATTTCCATGTTGTCTTTGTTGCTGTGTTCTGAGGCTCATGCTAAAGCCTTGATCAAATTCTTAAGGACTGCTCATGTACCAAATGAAATTTCTGTGGATCAATTTGAAAATTGTGTTGCACATCTGACTTATGATAATGGGTTAGGTTTTTCTGATGCTGACTTGACTCCTGCCAAAAGAAACCATAACAGAGCTTTACATATCTCCATTGAATGTAGGGGCAATACCTTGTCTCATGTGTTGATAGACAATGGCTCTTCATTGAATGTACTTCCCAAAGAGGTTCTGAACAAGCTCAGTCCTGAAGATGCTGTGTTAAGATCAAGTAATATAGTGGTGAGAGCCTTTGATGGTTCAAGAAGAGTGGTGCATGGAGAAATAGATCTCCCGATCAAAGTAGGCTCTCAAGTCTTCGATTCTACCTTCTATGTAATGGATATTCGTCCTGCGTACTCTTGTTTGCTTGGGCGCCCCTGGATCCACGGGGCAGGTGCTGTGACCTCCACTCTACATCAGAAGTTGAGATATCCAGTGAAGGGAAAGATCGTAATTGTTTATGGAGAGGAAGAATATATGGTCAGTCATGTGAATACATTTAAGTATGTTGAAGTGGAAAGTGAATATGTTGAGACTCCTTGCCAGACATTTGAAGTAGTTCCTTGGGTCGTTCCCGCTACTGAAGCTCCTCCTGTGGTTAAAAGAGTTCCTGTGGTTACCAGAGTACCTCCTACAATGGCTTCCCTCAAAGATGCTAGAGTTGTGGTTGAAGAAGGTGGTTGTACTATTTGGGGTCAGCTTCCCGACATTCCTTCCAAGTCTGACAAGTTTGGTCTGGGTTTCACTGCAGAGTCCCAGAAGGCTGTTCGTCGTGCTCGTGCTGTTCGTATCACCAATCCAGGGAACATGAAAGATCAAATCAATGTTGTGGGTGACTATAATGAAGACTACAATCTGGATAACTGGATTTTTCCTACTGTGGGTGATGGGCTCAACAATTGGAAGACTGAAGACGTTATTCCTATCTCCTTTAGTCAGGAGTAAATACTATTACTGTGTCGTTATTTTTAAGTTTGTAATTAAACTTTTAAGCCTTGTGCCTTACCCGGGGCACAATGGTATGCTTGTTTCGGGATGTCATTTCATTTGTATACTTCATTCAATAAAAATCAATGGACGTTTCGTTTTCGTAAATATTGGGCTCTTTGTTTTTCTTTTATTTTATTTTCATCAGCTATGTGTTCTTACACACACCCACATCACTAAAATGCAGACCCTCATCCACTCTGGATCCTGTTGATAACAGTTCTACTATTGCCAATTATAATTTCTAGAATCCGATCTATCAAGCTGAAGATGGAAAGGATGAAGATTGTGAAGTACCTGTAGAGCTTGCTAGGTTATTACAACAAGAAGAGAAAGTTACACAGCCGCATGAGGAATCAATTGAGGTTGTAAATCTGGGTACTGAAGTAGACAAGAAAGAAGTCAAAATAGGAGCAGGCTTGGAAAACAGTGCCAAAGAAAGATTGAGTCGGATGTTACGTGACTATGTAGAGGTTTTCGCTGGAAAAATCAAGAGATGATATGGAATGATGAATGTCAAGAAGCTTTTGACAAAATCAAGAAGTATCTCCAAGAACCTATAAATCTGATGCCACCAGTTGAAGGAAGACCTCTAATCATGTATTTGACCGTGTTAGAAAATTCAATAGGGTGTGTGTTGGGGCAACATGATGAGTCTGGTCGAAAAGAGCATGCAATATACTACCTTAGCAAAAGGTACCGACTGTGAAACAAGATACTCCCAGCTCGAGAAAGCTTGTTATGCTTTGGCTTAGGCTGCTCGCCGACTAAGACAGTATATGTTGAATCATACCACTTTATTGATTTCTAAGATGGATCTTATCAAATATACATCTGAGAAACCTGCTCTCTCCGGAAGAACAACAAGATGATTGCTGAACTCTGCACGCAGTTCAAAATAAAACACCATAACTCTTCTCCGTACCGGCCAAAGATGAATGGTGCCGTGGAGGCTGCTAATAAGAATATTAAGAAGATCGTATAAAAGATGATAGTAACATACAAAGACTGGCATGAGATGTTACCCTTTGCTCTTCATGGTTATCGCACTTCAGTGCGCACTTTGACAGGGGCAACTCCTTTCTCTTTGGTCTACGGAATGGAAGTCGTGTTACCAGTGGAAGTTCAGATTCCCTCTCTAAGAATCATGAAAGAGGCAGGTTTAGACGAGGATGAATGGATTCAGACTCGACTCGACCAGATAAATTTGATTGATGAGAAGAGGTTGGCAGCTGTTTGTCATGGTCAGATGTACCAGAAACGGATGATCAAAGCTTTCAATAAGAAGGTTAAGCCAAAGGTATATCAGGCTGGTGACTTGGTAATCAAGCGTATCATACTACCACAGGGTGATCCTAGGGGCAAGTGGACTCCTACATATGAAGGACCATTTGTGGTCAAAAGAGTATTCTCAGGAGGTGCCATGATGCTTACTACTATGGATGGTGAAGACTTTCCACAGCCTGTAAACGAAGACATAGTTAAAAAATACTACGCATAAAAAGAGACATGCTAGGTTGACTGACCTAGGCAAAAATAAGGGCATCCCGGCAAACCAAAAGGGTTCGGGCAAAAATTAGGGATATATATAAAAAAAATGTACACCCGGCAAGTCGAAAACCTGACAAGGCGGCTTGGGCAAAAAAGGGTATCCCGGTGGATTGAAAACCTGAAAGGGCAATCCAGGCAAAAGTTAGGGATTAAAGCGTATGACTATGTCTCGTTTGGATCACTCATGTAACTTCAACTGATGGTGCTACCTAAATCAAGTTCAAACAGATAAAGATCAATCCAATCGTTTCTGTCTCAACAGCAGAAGATGAGATATTTGAAGATAATGGCAATAGTAGAATTGAAACTCAATAGGATCATTTTTCACATAGCTGTTTTCTTTGTTTTATAAAAAATTTACGACGAATTCCTCTTACTGTGATTTCTGTCTCCTTGTACAAACTTGCCTATGTATAGGTCACTTTGTTATATAAATAAAATTTCATCTTTGAATCTAGATTTACTTTTACTCTATTTACATAAGCGAAAACGTCCATTGGTTGTGTTTGAATGTATGTATGCTTTTGAATACGATTGATGTTTACCAGAAATGCATAAAATGCAGTAATAGTATTTACTAAGGACGAACGAGGGTAGTAGTTCAACGAAGCTTCGCCAGTTCATCCCCACTACAAATCCCCAGTAGAGCAAATATATCTTTATAGATGCTTCGAATTACGTCTCCCCTTGAATTTATGTCCATCTCTTTTATCCTCAGTCGGGATACTCAGGAACTTATTCCTTCAATAGAAGTACGACGAACGAATACGGGAAGTGACAAATACTATACTATCAAACAAGACGGGAACGAGTTCCTCATATTCTTCAGCAACGAATCGGGATTTATTTTCCCTAGCCAGCAGTTGTTATACAAAGATATACGGACGCTTCAGGCCGCATGATTCATACATACATCATTTACATCATACCATAGCATATCCATAAGTGCATAATACATTTACTTAGATGCACCATGCCATGCATGCATACATATTGCATAAACTAACCTTTTCCTTGCAGGATGGTTATATACAGATAAAATACTATCAACAATTCACAACAGGTCAGAAACGATCTATACGAAGATCTAGTGATGATACTTAATCATTACTCAAGGTGTCCTTGGATAGTAGGCAAACGGTCTATACGAAGATCTATTCCCTAGTCCAGGATATTTTCAGGAGATTTCATCCTGACACTCTTTTGTTCTTGGATATTAGGCAAACGGTCTATACGAAGATCTATTCCCTAGTCCAGGATATTTTCAGAAGATTCAATCCTGATATTCTTTTGTTCTTGGATAGTAGGCAAACGGTCTATACGAAGATCTATTCCCTAATCCAGGATATTTCCAGAAGAGATAATCATCACGAAGATTTATTTCTACTGGTCTATTCAACAATTCAAAACAGTTCAGAGACGATCTATACGAAGGTCTAGTGCTGATACTTAATTCAGAAAGAAATCGCCACGAAGATTTGGTTCTGACACTTAAATTAAAAGTATGTTCTTAGATACGGTTCAGAGACGGCCTATACGAAGACCTAGTACTGATATCCAGTATCAACATCAAGATATTATCACCTCCTGATATTATGGATGGCATCTATAAGCCCATCTCCCGTTCTTCCAAGTGGCATCTTCAAGCCCACTTAAGCATATACAACTAGTCATCAGTGTTACCTTACGCACCGGCGAGTGCAAATTTTTGGGCTTTTGTGTTCAATCCCCTTCAACCTTCCAAGTCACGAATGGCACACAGGTCAATCTAACTCCTCAGGTTTCAGAAAATTGAAAAGGGGCAGCTGTTGCACCCCAAAATTTGCCCTCTATTTTTAACTCTAACGAATTTTTGTTTCACATTCATTTGCATCATCTTCATAGCATAACATTTTTTTTCTGTCTTAATATTAGCCGGAATAATTTCTCAGAATTTACAAACACACTGGTCAAATTAACTTTTTAACTGTGCCTAAAATTAGTCAACGAAAAAATGTCAAGTTTAAGTTTGCAAATGTCGGTAACATTAATCTGCGGTTCACGTGGTTTAATTTGACATGCTAAAAATATTTTTACGACTATTTTTGGTCATATGTTGATCAGTCTGAGCAGTTTAAACGGTCATAATTTTTATTTCGAAATCCGACCAAACGCTGTATTTTTCCGAGTCATTTATTTCGCGCTGATTATTTTGACGTGTTCATTTTATTTTTTCGAGCATTTTGGTGCCCGACTTTTTGTTTTTGTTTTTTTGAGTCTATTTATTTTTATATTGGGTCTAGAATAAATAAATAGGTTAATTAGTTTTTATTTTAATTTTAACTATTTTAATTATTTAACTTTATTCAGTTTTTAATTTAATATTGGGTTTCAAAATAAACTTAGGCCCATTATCATTAACCTAATTTGTTCCTATATATATTTACTAGCATGACTGATAGAAGGAGGCAGAAAGACAGAACAAAAAAGAGAAACTGAGAGTGGCTGATCTATACTATCATACACACAGTTTGGTAATAGTTTATATATGATATATACTTTATCTATTTTGTTGATATATTTGTTACTGTGTTTCAAATACATGTTCATATGTGTGGCTGTGTTATGTATTCCAGATACATGCGGTTTGGTTAAATATATATATATTTCTATTTTATGTTATAATTTGATTATGTTTTCGGATCGGATCGTGTCAATACGCCGTTTTCACATATACGTGTATGAGGCGTGACATTTGTGTTATCCGATCCAGTTGCGATGATCGCAATTTTGCGCTAGCAACGTCGTTGTTTTTTTTAATTCATATTTTTTTTTATATACATATATTTAGATCTGCATATTTTTTTTCATAACTAACTACCCTGATTTTTCCTAAACCCTGACAATTTCGCCACAAACTCTAAATTTCAAACCTAAAACTTTAACCGTGTTGTTTCCTCTAAACCATAAACCTTTTCTTAAACCTTAACAAACCTTATTATTATTTCCTATTTTCGCTCATATTTATGTTATTCATACACTGTAACTGTTTCGCCCTTGTAATATTTTAAGTTTTAACCTGTAATATTTTCAGTTTTACTTTTCGCCATCTTTATTATGTAACTGCACCAAAGCGTTGTAATAATTAGGGTTTTATTTTCTGCCATTTATTTTCTGCCATTTTATTTTTCTGCCATTTATTTTTCTGCCATTTAAATTCCTGCTCTTGATCCTATATTAACTGCGTGGTTTAGTAATGTAGGGCGTGAAAACCTACTAAATTAATTATTTAATATTTTTCTATAACCTTTATATTTTTTGTAAATAAATAATAAATACTAACTATTTTAATAACTTTTTTTATTACTTACTTATAATAATAAATCCTTATATGTTTTGTAAATAAAATCTAATTGACCATTTTTCTAATTGAATAATAATAATAAACCTATTAATCTAATAATTTGATATTTTCTATAATCTTTATTTATTTTGTAAATAACTAACTTAATATTTTTCATATAACTCTTTTATTTTATAATTGGTACATTAATGTATTTTAAATTCTTTTATTATTACTAATTTATTTTAAACTCATATTTTTCTAATAACTTCTAAAAAAATCTAACTTGTTTAACCTAAAATAATTTCTTTTAAAATTCTAACCTTTTTATTATCACTTTATTATTATTGTTATTTTATTATTGCTTTATTACCATTGTTTATTTATTATTTTATTATTATTTGCTTTTATCTATTCTATTTTTGCTTCATTATTTTCCTTATTTTAATTTTGTTTTATTTATAATATTAGGAACAAATGTATAGGTTGTAAATTTATTCTTTCTCGCCTGATTATTATGTATCTGTCCCATAGCCATGTAATAGTTTAGGAATTTATTTTTCTTGCTTTTATTTTTTTAAATATTTATTGCGTGGTTAGTAATTTAGGGAGTGCAAAAAACTAACTGTAAATAATTGAACTTAGAAAATTAAATTCAAGACAAATTTCTGAAAAATAACACTCACACACGTAAGTCGATCTTTGATCGCCATCTGTACTTCCTAGGGTATTCCTCTTGGTTGCCTTCTTTAAATGGTCAAGTCCCTCGAAAATAGGGGTGTCTTAAGCAAAGTCCCTTCAAACAGAAAAATCATCAAGTCCCTATAAACTTAAAAGATCAAGTCCCTACGAGGTTGCCTACGATATAATGATCTTGTCCCTTCGGTAAATATGATGATAGTCCCTACGAGTTGCTAAAGACACCCCTTATGTTGCCTTCATTGACCATACGATGACCCTACGCCCGTCCCTTAAACACATCCAAGGTAATGACTACCTATTCCTTAATAATAGGGACAGTCTTACCATTGAAAGAATATACGAGAACACGAAAGACTTAATCTAGGGTAGGTATCTCATAGTTACTTGCTCACACTTTTCAAAATTACTTTTACACCTCACAATTTCTAAACTAGGCTTTGTATACACCCATACGAGGGCCATTACAAAGTACTTAAAGAAATTTTTCTAATCACACACTACACTCTTGCAAACAAACAAAGTGAGCTAAGTAACTAAGAGCCCATGGATAACCATGGATATAAAGGGTGCTAATACCTTCCCTTTGTATAACCTACCCCCCGAACTCAAAATCTTTTTAAGGTCTTTCCTGTTCTTTTATGTCCTTTCCTTTTGGATAAAATAAAAGTCGATGGCGACTCTTGCTATCCGCAACATTTAACTAAAGTCAGTTCTCCCACCGTGTTACAGTTACATACTTAAATAAGGGAGTGTCGAGTTGATCCCCTTTGAAATATCTCCAATGATGTTCTTGATTGCATGATCATCAATGGTCTTCCATTCCTTGGGTAGATCCTGATAGCCATTACTTATTTCTTTGTTTTTGTTGGTTTTAGTTTGACTTTAGTCTTTTTTATTGAGTTTGTTCTTTACTTCACCTTTACACTTATTTTCATCTTGATATTTATTTTTATCTTGATCTTCTGGGAGAATGTTCTCCAAAATACATTCACAATTAGACACTTTTACCTCTACCGACTTGGGGTTAGTTTCATCAAAGGTAACATGGAGTGATTCTTCTATAAATAAGGATATTTTAATATATATTAGAAAAGCTTTACTAGCAGGGAAATGTGTGGATCTATGTGCTTGCTGTCGCATTACGCGAAAAACCGGCAGGAAAACAAAAACAACTGAGCCGCCACCGTGCGTTATTTATCCCAAAAGAGGGAAAGGAAACGCTCGAAGTAAACCTGGAAAAGACATGGTCTCGCGACCAAAGAGAATGGGATCGGGAGTCGGTTATGCGAAGGGAAGGTATTATCACCCCTACGCATCCGTCGTACTCGACGGGATCCACGCACAAAAGGAAGGAATAAGGTTGCTAAAACACTGCTCACACAAACACACACTGGCTGAAAGAGACACAGGAAACAAAAGAAACTAACTCGGCAGGATATCGCATCCTGGGCCTACGTAGTCTGTCAGGCACAGACATCAGAGTCGACGTAGTTCGGGACAGGGGAAACGTGCTCGCTAGGATGTCGCATCCTATGCATATGTATCTTCTCGGACTAAAGAAGAATCAGAGCACTCGTAGCTCGGCTCACGCACGCCAAACAAAACAAAACACACACAGGAAACCGACTGCCAATCGCTGGACTTATGTCAGACTCCACACAAAAATGGGCAAACATGGAACCCAAATGCCAATCGTTGGACTTATATCAACTTCCGAACCAACAAACCCACACTGGAAACCAAATGCCAATCGCTGGACTTATATCGGACTCCGAGCACACAACAAACACACACAAAAGGGTTGAAAACAAAAGGTTGCTCAGAGAGATCAGCTCAATCTCCTGCCTATGTACCTCATCTGGTATGAGGATCAGGGCGACGTAGTTCCCCTACGCAGGGAAAAAGGACTAGCCTAACCAGATAACAAAGGTAGACACAAACTACCAGGGAGACTACGACTCGAGCCTAGAAGTTGTCATGCATACGATCCCTAAGTTAAGGTTTCTAGCTAACTTGCACAGGGAGCAAGCTATCCTAACCAGCACAGGCAAAACAAACATTCACATAATTAGCACACACTATATACAAATAAAGTGGGCTCACACAAGGCTAGGCTTTAGTCAAGGGATCATGTCAACCTTGACAAACAAGCCACTGAAATGGGGTGTGATTTGCTCTTAACCCTAACATTGAGAGTTAGGGTGAAGCAGATGAAATGGGAAGTGAAGATAAGACTTCACAACTCTTATCCCTGGCCTGGGAGAGCTTCAAACAGATGAAAGTGTGGGAGTCCAGAAAGTGAGACTCTACTCCACATGACTGACACAACTGTACAAGGATCTTGGGTTAGTATCCACAATGCATCAACACAGTGGTGTGAGCAAAGCAAATGACACACAGAATATCAGGGGATGGATTGCACATCCCTTGTATCTGCCAATGCCTCTTCCCTTAGGAGGTCTTTGATATGTACAGGGACAAAAGTAAACAAACACAGGCATTGCCTCTTAAGGAGGGCTTCAGACAGGTGCCTGCCCAAATAACAGGACAGGTCTTCAAGACTACATGGAGTCAGAGACATTATACCTCAATGCTCAAGCTATCAAGCAAAGCAAAAGCAAGTTCACAATGAACTATAGAAACTAAGGTACCTGAAAACAATCCAACACAATCAATATACAAGTCAAAAGAAAAGTCAAACAGACAATGGTCAACAGTCAACTGTACATAGTCAACAACAGTCAAACAACAATGCACAAAGGTGCAAGCCACAAGGCCTAGGCTTAAAACCTACAAAACAAATCAAGGTTAGTAATCAAAAAGCAATGGATCAACTCCAATTGAGTGAACATCATCAAGTACAGCAATTGTGCTTTTAACCTGAAACAAAGCTCAAATGTGAGAGCACAAACCACTAGGACAAGGCCTAGGGTCAAAGTGGGAGCAATAGTCCAAAACAGAACATGAAAATTGGCATGAATCAAGCTTAATCAATTAATGACAATATCCAAGTGGTCCCATATCAATATCATCAACCAATTTCATTTCACAAAGCACATAGGGCAAAGCATGCAAGCTAAAACCTCATTGAAGCAAACAGAAAGATCCAATCCCCATCAATTCAAGAACAATTCAATAAATCTCAAGAAAAATCATGGCTAAACAGAACTCATCACATGATCAACACACCAAAAATCAAGGCATTTGGACAAAGGGAAGCATGTCATTTAAATTCCCTAAGGCAAGGCAAGGCAAAACAAGCTCAAACAAGGCCCAATTGGCTACATCATCTTAACACGAGCCTAAAACAGAGCTCAAACATGATAAAGACATCAAACCAAAGCCACAATAAACTTCAAAGTGTCTAGAACCAATCCACAAAATTTCAAGTCCATATGATAAACAACCATCATTTCACAAATCATCTAAGTTCATGACTCATCAAAAGTCCAAACATGATCAATCAGAGGAGAAAATCTCAAACAAATCCAAATTGCATCCAAAAATTCCACAAAAATTCACAAGCAATCCTAACATCCAGAAGTAGCATCATGCAAAAATTCACATCAAATTAAGTTCATATGGCATGTTAAATAAATTCCACAAGTCAAGCAAGCAAAGGTGTGACACACATTGTCACACCTACATTCAAATGATCATATCTCATCAACCAGGAATGGGAAAAATGCAAACTCTATACCAAAATGTCCCTAAGGATGTCTATTTTAAGCATGCAAAGTTTCAAGAGTGTTGGATTAAATCTCATCATTTCACAATCAAAATGGCAAGGCATGTCAAGAAAACACATGTACACACAATCCCTAGCCAAAATTAAAATCCATGCGTGCACAATTTCTGGAAAAATCATCACAAAAAAAATAGACATGACAAGGAACAAAGTGCAAAAAACCTCACATCAATTGGACAATTATTCATGGAGATATGGATTTTTGAATGTAAGGAAAAAAATAAAAAAACATGTGAACAAGGCATGTGTGAATGGCATGGCATAATGTGAAGGCAATACTGGAAATGTTTCAGCCAGGTATCGAACTGGCCAGCTTTTCAAACCAAGGCGCGTTTCATATGAAACGCACCGTTTCACTAATGTGATGTGGCACGGGGAAGCAAGCAGAGCCAATCATTTTGCCACATAAGATTTCATGCAGCCAATACATGAGCGAAAACATAGAAACACATGCAGCACGCGTTCAGCAAGATCAAACTACTTTCTGGAATTGAAACCCTAAGACCTTCATACGTGTTCTTCACCAATTTCCAGATTATGAACAAATATCCCAGAAATCAAGAATGAATACACCATTGGCTTCATCTTTCCAAGCACATCACTAATCTAAGCTCATTTTAACCTAACTCTCACTAAAACGCCTGGATCGAGCAAGATAAGGTTCATACATCAATCTTATTTTCAACATAACTTTCTCATCTCTCCATGAAAATAAATGCCACAAAGCTCAATGCACTCAGTGTTCCAAGATCTACATCATGCATATCATAATTTCAAGAGTTATGAGGATCGATTCCTGACCTGAATTGAAGTGCAGAAGTGAATTTGCTTGTTTTAAGTCCTGTAAGGTCCAAACAGATGTTCTTCAATGCTTATGTGAGTGAATGAATGAAGAATCGAGGCTCAATTGTGATCGATAATGCTGAAACCTTCAACTGCCATGAATAGAAGCTTGCTTTGACAGTTCCAAAATATGCACGAAAAGGATGGATTCTAGCTTCAATCCAACTCAATTATCATTGTGGATGATGATTCAATCGAGGAAATAGCAAGGTTTGTGGAGAATTTTGATGAATCTTCAAGAACAAGTTTGAGAGCACAATGAGAAAAGCTTCAGATCTGGAAATTATGCCAAACTCCACCAAATTTCTGTTATGATTATCTTTATATATGGTGTGCTAATGAGGTTTGTTAATCATGATTAAGCCAAGCCAAAGTAATTAGTGAGATGCAAGTGTTTGTGCAAAATTGTCCCATGCACCCTCATGCATGATATGAGTGCTACAGTACACGAGTTTAGTGTTAATTCACCTCAAAAATCCATTTGGAGCCAAATGCACATGATGGAATGTGTGGGAAATGCTTAATTTTTGAATTGGACTTTTTCCCTCCAAATTTCAAATGAAATCCAATTGAAAAGTTCAAAAATTTTGCAATGGAAATTCATGGTTTATAATGCATGTTTTGGATAGCTCATGTTAAAACAAGAATATTGCAAAAAGAACCATCTCATTTGGCCTTTTGGTGTGAAAGTTATCCCCTTTTGAACTTCAAATTTGCTTGACAATGATTGATCCATAATTTCTCAACCACACATGGGAAATTCATGTTCTTGGACTTTTTGGAAAGGTGAGAGTAAGATCTTCAACTTTCATGTTGGACAAAATTTCATTTGAAGCTTTCTTGGACATGTAATCTTGAGGAGAAAACCTTTCCATTTTTGGCAATTTCAAATTACATGTCACTTTCTATTTTTGGAAAGTTTTCATCTGACCTCAAATTATTCAAAGTTGATCTTTGAGATGTCAAATGAGACTTGTATGGACATGAATGAGGCCTTTCTAACCATCTCCCACCTTCAAATCCATGATTTCATGCACAGTTGACTTTGGTTGACTTTCTAGGGTTTCAGATGAACTGGTCATTGACTGATGATCTTTGAGCATCCAACCTTTGGCCAAACCACTTCAAAATGATCCCTAGGTCATATGAACTTGTTGAACCAACCTTAGGGCTTTGCTTCCATGAAAAATACACTTGCTTGCTTGCACAACTGATCCTCTAGCCAGTCTTGACTGATGACTTGCACTTGGACAAAGGACAATGCAATGTTATGCAGTGGATCATGTAATGTTAATGACCTAAACATGAAAATGAATGTACAAAATGGGAGGTGCAAATTTGAGGTGCTACACTTGCATGTATGACGTTTGCATTGATTTGTTTGATTTTGATGTTGACAGTTCTCTTAAGATAAGTCTTCACCAATCTTGTTGTCCATGGGTTGTTAGTTCATATGATATCATCTGATATGTCGGTCAAGTGGTGATGATTAAAGATCAAGTGATCAAGTTATATTTATTAGTTGTAATTGAGGTGTATGAAGATCATCTAATACACAACTGAATATGCTTTTGAGATCAAGTTGTGTTGATGAAGTTGTGGTGATCAAGTTTGTGGTGCTTGGAGATCTAGTCATTTGTCTATTTGTGGAGGACAACGCGTGATGTCAAATGGAATTTGATGAAGTCAGCAAAGATCTTTGATCAACCAATTTATCTATTTATGGAGGTTATCATGAAGAGCTACCTCAATCCTCACTAGAATAAGATTCATGGTTCTAGTTAAATTCTAAATTCAAAGATAATGTGGCAATGAACTATAAGCTTCAGAGTCGTGAAAAAGGGGAAGTGAGAATGATCATCGAGTTTGTATTGAGTGATCATTGTCTGTGAATGTATAATCAAAACTATCAATTTTACTAAGGAAAACCACACACACACACACATTCAACCTTTTGAAAAGTCTCTGTTCTTTTATGAAAATAGCCAAAAAAATGTTTTTTTCAACTAAATTGTTAAGACCTAAAAAAAAAATTTATGAAGGATTTTTACATTCTATAATCGTTTATCCCTTATGAATAATCGATTATTACCTTTTGTAATGCCTCGTTATCAATGATTAGGGTTAGTAGTCAATTAGGTAAAGGCTCGTTTAAAAACCATCCATTTTTGTACCTCATAATCGATTATGAGACTTGCATAATCAATTATCATCCTTTAAAATCCCATGGACTATGTCCATATTTGGTCCACCTTTACTCCTATAAATAGAGGGGTCACTTCTCATTTCTTATGCACTAGAAAACATATTGAAATTCCTTTTTCTCACTCTCCTCTTTCTCATTTTAATTCACACATTTGTGACACGCTGCAAGTGTATGGCAATGTCGAAGTAGTAAAATAAATATCATCGACATAGAGCAATTTTTTACTATCGAGTCCTATCATTTCATTGTTTTTCTAAGACAGATGATATTTGAGTTTGGTTTGTGACAAAATTAAAATTTGGTTTTTCTTAATAAAAATGGGAAGAATGCAAGATTATGATTCGTGCCACTGACTTTGCTCGTACAAGTTTTGATTCAGATCATAACGAGTATCATTGTTTGTAGAAAATAATAGACTTCAATAGTAATCCACACTTTTTTTGGTGTATTACCATGTGCTAGACCAACCAGTTACCCACTTTCGCAACGTATCTCATTCGTCTAGAAACCTATAAAAATGCAACTATTTTAAAAGGTGTTTTTTTCTTAATTGAGTCTGAGACATTTTCACCGCCTTAGTATCAACTATTCAAATTTCTAAGTCAAACACCGATTATACCTTTTCTACATATAATCGATGTCTAAATGTCCATACTTTTGTAGTGAACGTGTGCTTTTAAAAACATAAATAATGAAACAAATAATCATTATTCTCGTAATTCACACTACTACAAAAGGTACCTCTCACAACGGCTGGAACAAGAGATTTAACTACGGGCGATTGTATGTGGTAAAGAATGGTGTGGTAGTAAGTCAGCTACTTACCACGAACGATGGTATATGGTAAAGAATGGTGTGGTGGTAAGTCAGCTACTTACCACACTGGCCTATTGGACGTGGTAATAAACCGGAAAGTGTGTTGCATATCACCACGATTGAAATAAGCAACCATATTTGAAAGTGGAAAAGTCATTGCTTTGATACTTAACAATGTCATTTTTGGCATTTATTAAACTAGATAGTGCACTACATATCACCACGGTTTGCAGAACCAACCGTGGTGAAATATATTAGTTTTTTAAAATATATATTTTTTAATTTTACAAAAATCTCATTATATTAACATGTACTTTTGTGAATCATATCAGATCAAAAACATCACAACAATATATTTATGAATCAAAAATAAATGGGCAACTATTTTGAACAAAAAATATGTATTACATCAAAACTAAAATGACACCAAAATGACATACATTTTAAACATCATTACATCAAATAAGAAACCAATCAACATACAAAATTATTATGTACTACATTCATTATTTTGAAGGAAGCAAGATGCACAACGTGATCAGACGTGTTTTGCCGTCTTGTCTCTAAACACCTATAATTTCAAATTATAATACTTTTTAGTATATAACACTTAGAGATTATAACAAACAATAAATTATGAATAAACAAGAAACAATATTTACTTGTTAGTTTTCCCATATGCCTTCTTCATAATCATAATGAATAGCAAGCACATCATCTATATCAATTTCTTCATATGAAGGAGACACATGTGTTGCGAAAGAAGAGGTCTCAAGAATATCAAAATTTAAATCATGATTTTCATCACTATGAGAATTGTGATTTCCTTAAAGAACAATTGGTCATATTTTTTCAAAAGGGTCATTGACATTAAACACTTGTTTTGCTTGGGATTTCATGATGAATGACTCGGTCATATAAGTTGCCTTGCTAAAGTCAACCTGTGTGAATCTTAACTTATCAATTTCTACACCAATGTTATTGTCAATCCACTTTCATTTAAATAAAGGCACTTTGAATAAAACACAATAAACCTTTCAAATCTCCTCAATGACCCCAAATTACAACCTAAATGCTATTGTAGGATTCTTATCTTTGGAACTAGAGAAGTACATGGATTCGGCCTCAACTATAACCCACTATTTTACATTGTACTACGATCACCTTTTAATTTTGTATAAAAGGAAATTTTGCTAAGGTCATATGCATTCCAAGTTACTACATTAAATTTAGGCATGTATGACATACAATTAATTGTCTTGTATGTACTACCATCATTATAAATCTTTTCATTAAATCAATTTATGAAATTCTTCTTATGCTCTTTCAAGAACAACTTGTCACACATTTGTGGATATTTTCCCTGGTAAGTCTTCTGTAAGAACATAAGTGAGGTTGAACTTCATCAACATTATTCAATATATACAAATATGCTTGAAGAACTACATTTTAAGCCATTGGGTTGACATTTAAACCTTGAGTATCTTTACCTTCATATTTGTCATCATGGTGAGACTTTGGAATTGCTATAGAGTATGCTTCTGACAAATAGTTTGAACAAACTCAACAATTTTTTATGTGACGTACCTTTCAACGATCGAAACTTATGGACGATGATAATTCTTTGTATATCCTTTAAAGATCTTCATGTATCGCTTTATTGGATACATCAACCTTAAATAAATTGGACCAAATTTTTTGATTTCCCTAACTAGATAAATAATTAAGTGAACCTTAATGTCAAAAAATGATGGATGGAAATACACCTCTAATTAACAAGAGATTATTTTAGCCTCATCTTATAATTCATATATTTTTTTAAAATCAAGTTCTTTATTACATATAGCATTAAAAAATAAGCACAACCTAGTTATATGTATCCTTACAATTTTTGGTAAGATGCCACGAATAGTCACTGGTAGAAGTTGTTGCATAAAGACATGACAATCATGAGACTTTAAGTCAATTAACTTGAGATATTTCTTGATACAACTTTCTTGATGTTTGATAAGTAACATTGGGGAACTTTGATACCATCTAAACACTCGCAAAAATGTGTTTTCCTTTTTAGATGGAGTGTGACATGATGGGGGGAAATATGCTCTTATTCCTAATTCTTTTGGAGCCAATTGTTGTCGTATACCCATCGCCACCATATCTAAACGGGAATTCTTACCATCATTTGTCTTACCTTGAATGTTTATAAGTGTTCAAATCAAACTATCACACATATTTTTCTCTACATGCATCACATCAAGATAATATCTTACATCAAGGCTAGACCAATATGTAAGATCAAAGAACACTGCCTCTTTTTCCATATATTTTTTCAACGGGCCCTTTTTTACTCATTGAAAAGGCAACATTAATGTATTTTTGTCGTTTATAAACTTCAAACTCAGTTAAAGGCTTAGGAGCGATATTGAACTCTTGCTCTCCATTAAAAGTATTCTGCAATCTACGATATGGATACTTGGATTTTAGAAATTTTCGATGCCCAAGGTAAACGATCTTTTTTTCCAAACCGAAGTTGGTGGAAGCACATATTAAATTCATATAAAGGACACATTTAATGTCCCTTGACACTATATCCAGTCAAGTTACCATATGTAGGAAAGTCGTTGATTGTGCAAAATAATATGGCACACATCTTAAACTTTTCACCTGAATACGCATCATCAACATCAACGTCTTCCTCCCACAAAACTCTTCAATCTTTAATTGATGTACTTATATAAACATCTATATTGTTTACATCTTGTTTTGTCCCTAAAATAATCATAAATAATAACATATATTTGCACTTCATGCACAACCAAAGAGATAGGTTGTAAAACATGAGAAGAATAAGCCACGGAGTATGGTTAGTACTCAAGTACCAAAGGGGTTCATTCCATCAATGCCAAGTCCAAGCCTAATGTTTCTTTGCTCATGGCCAAAATACGGAACCAAAGAATCAATTTTCTTCCATTGCAAAGAATCAATTATATGACAAATTTTTCCATCATATTTTTTTTCATTTCCATGCCATCTAATATTCTTTGTGTCATTCACATTAGAAAACTATCTCTTGAACCTTTAAATTATTGGCAGTTACCATAACACTTTGGCAGGAGGACGCTTATTGCTAACATCATCATCATCATCATCATCATCATCCCCACTATTGTCCTTAACCTTGTAGTGAGACTCACCATATTCCGAGAATTTATCCATTTTTTAATACTCTTTCTTGTATAATATGCAGTCATTATAGTATGCATGTATTTTGATATACTTTTAACCCATTGGACACAATATCTTATGGGCTTCATAACTACGGTCAGACAAATTGTTACTTTCTAAAAGCATTTGTTTCAGCAACTCAAGCAATTATGTGAAAATTTTATTCGTCCACCTACTTTTTGCCTTCATATTAAACAATTTCAACATCACAAACAATCGTGTAAAATCTGTACACCACTTATATAACGATGCATCCTTGTCACTGCATAAAGTCTCATAAATATGAGATTTCCTAAAAGAATCTTATCCAATATCATATATCATATATTCTAGTCGATCATCCATATCTACATCAACTTCATGTATTTGTGACATTGTTGTTTGTTTTTTTATCTACTTCACCATGCCGCATCTATATTGTATAATTTTGACAAATTCCATCACAACATAGGTGATGAAACACTTATTTCTTTTCAATTTTTTTTTATATTTCTACTTATAACACAAGGATAATAAAAGATACCATTACGACCAAGAATATTTTGTTTCACGTATTCAAGGAATTCAAGAACTCTTTTCACATACATTGAACTTAACACATCAACTTTCATCCAACTACAATCCATAGTACATTCCGAAATTTATATCAAATACTTGTAAAATTATTTAGCAATACAACAACACAACAACATTCTCAAAAAAATATCTTACTAAGTCATTTTCAATAATATGGAAAAATAATATATACCAATAATACAACAATACATCAACAACAAAATAACAATATTAACACAATAACACAATAACAATGAAACGACTACAACAATGATTTCTTATCGCACACACGTAAAAAGTGAGTTATTAAAAAGTAGTATAAGGAAGCGACACTCGACTCATATCACAAAGACTCTCGAATTAATTTAACTAACTAATTGAAACGAAAGGGGGTTGAGGTTTTCGATTACGATTAAGAGAAATTGATTATGAATAATATTAACAAGCTAATATACTGGTTCAATTTTTGTCTTATCAATGGTTACTACCTTACCAACTCCCTAAGAAGATTTGATCCCTATTCAATTACAATATCAAGTGAACAAAGGCAATTGATACTATATTATTTATGTTATTATTTTCCGAATTAAGCAAACAATTAAAGATTACACGGACTAACGAAAAAGCTATGTTAAACTCGATTATGGTTAAGGATAAAAAATCAATCGAATTTAATCAAATCCACTCTATGACATATCAGATAAAAGCATTTGAAATTCATAAAACAAAATTGAAAATGAGAAGAAATTGAATTGATAAATGTATGAACCTCAAAGTCTTGATGGAAACATGATTCAGTAGATCAACCATATGAGATTTTGCTCTTCATGAAATTCTTAGCGGTTGTTTATTCTAATTTACGTGGAATCTAAATACTAAGCAGTAATATTGCGTGTATTCTTAAAGATATAATAAAATTATGCTCTAAGAGCACTGAACCCGAAAAACATAAATTCAATCCAAAAACTAATTACTTTATTAAGTCTGACACGAAAACTAATAATTTGACTTATATGCACTCCGAATTGATTTTTGACTTCAATATGAAACTTGTAGATTTTCCTCTTAGATTTCTAACGCATATTAGAACACGTCAAACAAAATCCATCAGGTCAAGTTATGATTTGCACTGTGATAAAGTCTCAAATTACTCCTTATTCAGAAAATAAGTAGTAGTAATAAAATAAAAGCCAAATTAACTCAAACTTAGAAAACAAACTAAAAATAACATAAACAATAGGAGAAATTAAAGAAATATCGTAGCCCAAAGTAAAAAATGGTTCACCAAAATGTACTAATCAAACCCCCCCACACTTGAACTTTTGCACTCCGAGCAAAATTCTAACATACATATTTTAAACAGAATAAAAACAAAAACAAGAACAAAAACATAACATGCAATTTCAAAAAAAACCAGGATTACAAAGGGGTAAACAAAACTATCATTCTAAGCTTCAAGAAATATGATATTAGTGAGTAACTTCTTGTGGCAATCAAATCAAATTAGAGGATGGTTTACCAAAGATAACATCATAAGTAGCCAGATCTTCATATGATAAAATTCTCTCAACTCTGAAGTGTTTCTGTTATCTATTTACTCTCAAAGCACATCATAAAAGTTAATATTGCCATAAGCTTGAAAAGACTATAACATCCACACTTGAAATACATGCACATAAAGATCAAAAAAACTTTACCCGGGTTGCAACATAGAAAAGGTAATAGTGAGATTAATCCTAAGGGGTATTAGACTAATATTTAAAGGGGGAAAAGAGAATTCAAAGGGACTGTGGGAGTTGAACTAATAATCACTTTATTCGCCTGCCAATAACTTCTTTGCAACTATTTCCTCTCTTTTCTTCTTCTTCTTTTTTTCTCTTTTTTTTCTAGAAGGACTAGTAATATGTATTTTCTTCCTCCTTTTCTTTTCTTTTCTTTTGCTATATTTTTTTTCTGCCAACTTTTAAAATATCATAACACAACTATAATTCAACCCACACAACTCCAAACAAGACTCTTTCATCCCCTTAAATAGGGTCATAACATTGTTTTTCACTTTTAGGCTTGTAATGAGTTATAAAAGAAAAATATAATAAATAGGCTCAAAGGGGTTTCAAACAAATGATGATAATTACATGGTTTTTTTTTTGGCTAAGTGGCTAAAAATAAAACAAAAATAAATTACCTTTATCATATTAGTGTGTACAAGTAAACAAAAAATTTCAACAAGAGTAAAGTCAAATTTTAGAGTAACTAACAGACATGAGAGAAATCATACAGGAAGGAAGAAAGAAATGAATTTTTGTCAGTTATCTATTATAAGGATCAAAATCTCATAAAAAACATTGATCAACCCCAAATGATGCATAATTTAGAATTTAGTATTACTTACTATACTAAGAAAGCAAAGAAAATCGCTCACATCACACCACGAGTTTTAGTCAAAAGAACAAAAAATTTCTCACACTTGCAACCCCAAAAGTCAGAGAAAAAAACATGCATTTTAAATCATTTTTTAATAAGAAAACAAGTAAATGACAAATAAGAAACTAAGTAAATGACTCATTCCCCCACATTTAAGATACACATTATCTTTAATAAAATAAACAAGTGTGTGTGTGTGTGTATATATATATATATATATATATATATATATATATATATATATATATATATATATATATAAATATATATATATATATATATATATATATATATATATATATATATATATATATATATATATATATATAAATATAAAAGAGAGAGAGAACATGCCTGAGGGGTCAAGGTGGATAGATGATTGCATGAGTAGTCTTTCCCAGTGAGAGCTCTTTTATATTTCCTTCTTCCAATTTAGGGCTCTCATGGAAGAATAACTTAATGCAGTGTCCATTGACTTTGAAATTTTTATCAATGCCTTCTCATTTTATTCCATGATCAAAGAACATTCATTTGTAGGTAAAAATGTCGAGTGAGCAAGTGAAAGTAGTCTTTTTGTTTATCCTCTGGTGCAATATAGATCTCACTTTTCACAAAATAAGAAATCAGGGGATTAAACCACATTTAAGACTGCCTAACTGATTTTGCCCCATTCTCAAGTAGTATCTTATCCATACACATTTGTAGGCTAGTGACAGGAATGTTAGCTAGTGCCAATCCAAGTGTCTTCTCGTGTTTCCTCAATACTTCTAACAATATTTGTTCATGTTCGTATTCAACTTTAGATGAAATTATTATAGGCAATTTTTCTTCCAATTCTAAAAATGCTTATTTTAAATTTGCACGGAGTGGCTTAAGCTCTAAAGCATGTGGTTTCTCAATTAATGGCAAATTTTTTGCAGCAAGAATTACATTTACTTCTGCAACATCAACTTTGTCAATATAAATCTCATAAAAAATATCAACTTGTAAAGCAACTTCAATTTCAGCATAAATTGAACATAAGTGAGTACCAGTACAAACATCACAAGTATAAGTGTCATCAAAATCAAACAAAGAAGGTAAAGCAGCAAAAAGTGAATTAGGTGCGGTAAATTCTCTTAGAGTTTGTTGAAATTCAACCATATTATGATCTAGTCATACAACAAACAAACACAACAATGTTGATAATTTCAATAAAATAAATTATTAAATAAAATATGAGTGAAAAGCTAATAAAATCTAATGAAAAACAAATAATATAAAATATATAAAATATGAAAATATGACTAAAAATCAAATCAAATCAAATAACTACTCTACATATTTTTTTTGATTTATTTTTTGAAAATATGAAAATAGAAAAATTCAAATAAAATTTTAAAAAAATGGAATTTGCGATTTCTAGGGTCGAAATCTCTTAGAAGTATCTTCTAAAGGGGTATTGTTTGTTGATTTTTTTTTTTTGGAAAAAAAAATCTGACCAATTTAAAACAGTAGCTTACAAACTCACCATATGGGATGAGATACTTACCTCTATATTGTAACCCTGAAAATCAACAAACAAAAACAAAAAACTAAAACTAAAGCAAAAAAATTGCTAACAAATCTCTAAACTAGGATTCTAAATTTGGCTAAAATCAACAGAGAGTCCCTAACAATGGCGCAAATTTAATCCACTGTCGCACACAAGTCAAAAACGAGTTACTAAAGAGTAGTATAAGGAAGCTACACTCGAGTCGTATCACAAAGAATCTCAGATTAATTTAACCAATCGATTGAAACAAATGGGGGTTTAGGTTTTTTATTATGATTAAGAGAAATTGATTACGAGTAATATTAACAAGCTAATCTACCGGTTCGGTTTCTGAATTATCATTGGTTACTACCTTACCAATTCCCTAAGCAAATTTGATCCCTATTCAATTACAATATCGATTGAACAAACACAATTGATACTATATGATTTACGCTTTTATTTTCCGAATTAAGCAAACAATTAAAAGTTACGCGAATTAACAAAAGAGCCACGTTAAATGCGATTATGGTTAAGGTTCGCAAATCAATCGAATTTAATCAAAACCACTTTATGACATATCAAATTAAGCATTTGAAATTCACACAACATAATTAAAAAGGAGAAGAAATTGAATTGATAAATGTAAAAATCTCAAAGTCTAGATGGAAACACGACTTAGTAGATCAACTGTATGGATTGGTATTTATCTCTCCATTAAATTCTTAGCGGTCGTCTATTCTAATTTACGTGAAATTTGAATACCTAGAAGTAGTAATATGTCTTTGCTTAAATAATAGAAGAAAATTGGGCTTTAAGAGCAACAGGTCTATAAAACATAAATTCGGCCCAAAAACTAATTATTCTATTAAGTCTGAAACGAAAACTAATAATTTGACTCCTATGTACTCCAAACTAGATTTTGACTTCAACACAACTTGTAGATTTTCCTCTTAGCTTTCTAACACATATTAGAATGCAAAAGAGAAACTAAAGAATTATCATAACACAAAGTAAAAGAGGATGCATCAAAATGCAGTGATCAAACAACAATATATAACATGTGGATATATGTGCTTGCAAATATAAAGTTGATCAATCTGTAAAATATCTTCTCTAAAGTTTTGATGAAGACAACGATAGTTGAAGTCGGTGGCAATAACTCTCAACTCTCTGATCATGGTGAACCCAACTGGAAAACATCTTGAGCCTCATCAAAATAGACTAAATCTTAAAGTGATTATATGATTGAGGAATATACCAAAGGATTTTGAAGCCTCTGAATAATAAAAGAGATGCAGTGTAACAACTCTCCAGGTTGTGTATATCTGTGTCTGTCTGAGTGACTATAGTTTTGTAAAAGTAGGGAAGTAACTTCAAATATACTAAGGAAACTCACACACAAAATTGAAAACTCCTTTTTATCTATCAAATATCTTAAAAATATTTTCAAACCAGGGCCAATTGATTAAGATACTATCAACTTCCTTTTTGAAGCATATTTTGGACTAACGAGTCAATTAGGACCTTAAACCAATCAATTGGAGGACTTTTTTGAGCTAACCAATCATTGGGATCTTAAGGCAATCAGTTGGATGATTTTTTAAACTACAAAATCGATTAGAGCCTAAAGCCAAACGGTTTAAAGAATCCTAAACAATTGTATAATTGATTATGACGGGTCTTAATGACTAACAACAACTCCTTATCCAAACTTTCCAAAATGGGTCAAGATAATCAATTATTTAGGTCACTCGATAGATTGAGACATTAAAAATACCCATGGATTGTTTCCTTTTTCAATTTTTCCTTCTCCTATATAAAGGAAGGTCTCCTCCTATTCATTTTACACAAATTCTATAAGTTTTATATTTTCTTTAGAACTTATCTCTATAATTTTCTCACTATCTCTCTAGAAACATTTTTCTTCACTTAAAGTTGTCTTGGGGATTTTGAGTGAAACAATACTTTTAAGGAAGAAATTGTTTGAGTGAAGTTCCCTCGTGATTACTTTAAAGAGTGTGATACTCTTCAAGAATAAAGTTTGGTTGTTGAGATTAACCAGTCTTAAAATCTATGTTTGGTTCTTGAGATTAACCTAGAAAATCTATATTTGGTTTGTTAGCTTAGTCGGGATAAAAGCTTCCTATTTGGTAGGGATAAACCATTGCAAGTATCAGCTTATATCAAAAGCTTATGGAAATAACTTGTAAAAGCTCAAAGTTTTAGTCAAAGTCTCAATAAGATCTCTTGGGGACAAGACTAGGCCAACGTTCGATCAAACCTGGATAACTCTCTAGTGTAATCCCTCTAACCCTTATCCTCTTTAATTTCTTCTAGCTATTTTTTATTCTTATTCTCGTTGCTATTTACCCTATTTGTAAGAAACTACTAACACGACTTTAAGAATAATTAAGAAAACCACAAAAGTAATAGTGAATTTTAAATATCATAATTCACCCCCTCTTTTGTGTTTGAAGTCACTTGTAAACCAAAACATTCTCAACAAAAAAAAATCTCAATGTCACTCAATCACAATAACATATAACGTTAAACAACAACAAAAATCTATTACTATCTCAAAAAAATATAACATCAAATCACAATCAAAATAACAAACAACAACATTAAAACTTAATGTACAATGACAATGAAGAAGAAGAAGAAGAGGCAAAGAAAGGATTTTCGTGTACCCTTGTTAGAAGTTTTGTCTTTCCCTTCCTTAACTCAAATCTTAAAGGATGGAGTTTGCTTCATGTCTTTATGGATATTGGTCTCTGTTATCTCCTTCTTTTGTTCTAAAGAGATTTCGCTAGGGTACTATTGTGCTATGAAGAAAATAAACAAAAAAATTATATGTTTTAATTTAAGAGAATTTAAACACGTTTCACAATAACAACCATAGTGATAACTTATACATGTTACCATAATTTCACTTCCCAACCATGGGGAAATAATATAGGGATTTGTCTATAAAAGCTCAACGAGCGTGTCATTTACCTTTTTACTAAACCTAACTCATTTTTCCTTCAAAATTCATATTACATTCTTCAAAAGTTAAAAAGTATATTGAAAAATTTGGTTTAAAGCCCAATATTAAGTTTCACTTATCAAGTAAACGATAACTTTGAATCTTAACATTGATCTTTAAGGCCAAAATTTTTAAGATAGTAAAAATGAATGAATATTGCACATAAAGTGTCCCTGAGATTGTAAAATTTGTATTTGTCTTTAAAAACTAAAATCTCTGTGAAATTGTGAAAACTAAATTATTCTTGAGATATTGCACACAAAAGAGACCATGACATTTTAAAAAGGTGAAACAGTTGAAACCGTTAAAATAAATAGGAATTGAAGAGGTGTGATAAAGTGAATTAAAAGTTTGGAATCTAAGGTTGGAACTAGGTTCGTTATGACCTGTAATGCTCATTACGGGCTGGTTCTAATGGCCTTGGTCAAATGTATCAGAGCCAAAAAATTAAAGAGGGGCATGCACCCATTACAACATGTAAGGTTGGCTACTGTTAGACCATAATGGGGCATGGGTTTGTGTATTGGAGGATCCTCTGTGTGCCTTCGTTGTGTGTTTTGCCCTAGTTTGCATTCAATTTTATGATCTCATCTCCTTTTTTCTAAAACTCCTTAAACATATAGAAAACATAAGTAAAATGCACAAAAGTAAAGATCGAATTATTCAAATTTAAACAAATAACATGCATAAAAATAGTCTAAAAGACATTGATCAAATCCCCCCATACCTGAATCATTGCTCGTCCACAAGAAATTTTGATTGCATTGATACAATTTGAACAAAACCAAGATTTTAAGAGAAGGGTTCATGAAAGTAAAACACAAGTACTCATATGAGAATCTACAATTCGATTAGCTAGAGGTTAATTATTCCGATACTCATTTGATCCTAAGGGTCTTATGAGAACACAATCTAGAGTCTCCTTGAAAAACACAAATTCGAATATGGATTTAAATATAAGTCTCTATATTTGATTTTCTTCTCCTTTAAAAAACATAAAATTATCAAATTAAGGCATTCTGATAACATATATCATAACATACAGGTAAACTTGGACTGAAGAGGTATTTTTTTTCTAATTTGCAAGAATATAATATGTCATACCAAATCATGTGAATTACTAAAAAAATAGTCACATATTATAAACACTACAAGTTAGATAATATTAAATTGACATTTAAGTGAGAGAGTTTAGGTGTTAGGACAAGACCAACTTACTAGATTTTCTTAGACTCCTTAACCTCAAGTCTCTCTTCCTATAAATTCAATATACTTTTTCGTGAATAAAATTAAAAACACTTCAAAAACTAAATTTATGATTCAATAGTTCGGACTAATTTTCACAGCGGTGGAACAAACAAACACACACAAAATAAAACAAACAAACAATAAAACTAAAAAGCATATAAAATCCCCCACCCCTATACTTAAATTAAACATTGTTCCTAATGTAAATAGTAAAAGTAAAGGGATAGGGAAAGCTCATAGTGTTTGATAGTAGAGGAAGTGGAAAATAGCTTGACTCTATTACTCCGATTATATGCTTTACCCCACTCCTAATTAGCAATTTTCATGCATATCGTTTGGTAGGAGGTTGTGGTGAATGAAATATTTTTGTGAAACTCTCTTTTTATTCATGTAAAATAAACACACAAACAAAATAAAACACATAATTTTATGGTTTCCTCCCATATGACACTTATTTAAGGTCGTTAACTTGACTTGTTTAACCCTCTTAATCAAGAGTGTGCTTCCTTCTAAATTGAATGCTTAACATTGTTCCTAACAACTTCACAGATCCATTTGAACACATCCAGCCATATACTTTATCACTTCCTTTCTCTTTTTTGTGAGGGGGTTCATACATGAGATTTTGTTGTAGAGGTTTCTTTTTCACTTCTGGGACTGCCTCGCGTGATAGTGCTAAGCCTTCTATTTTAAAACTTTGGTCTTGAGTGGTTGGACTTTCATCCAGTACCTTCTCGTAAGCCTCAACTCTTTTATCTTTTATACACTGGCTAATAACACTCATTGGGTATACTTCCACTATATCAAGGGGGATTGGTTCAGAGGGGGACTCATTGACATGCTTTTAACTATGTCAAAACTGTAGCACAAGTTCTTAAAATTTTGTTTTTATAAGTTTGGACAATATGAACTCAATATTTTCACCCCCTAATTTAAATGTGAGCTTCGCATGCTTAACATTTATGACTACCCCAACTATGTCAAAACTGTAGCACGAGTTCTTTGGAATTTATCTCTTTAATCTTTTTTTTTTCTCTCTCTCTCTCTAAAAAACATTTTTTTTACATTTTATTCTGCCTTAGTGCTAGTAAATTAAGCTTTTCTTGCGAGTAAGGACTATTTTGTAAGTGGTCGTGATGGTCGTTTATATTGTTAAGAGTGTGATACTCTTAAGAGGTCAGTTTTAGTTCTTGAGATAAATCTGTCATAAATTTTTTGTAATGGATTTCTTAAGCTTTGTCGAAAAAAACTTTGTTTTGGTTACTGAGATAAGCCATAAATCTCTAAATGGTTCGTTAGCTTAGCATGGAGTAAAAGTTGTCATTGGTCTAGGATATGCCTGAAAAAAAACCTCAAGATCAAATTCTATTAAGGTTTGTGCGCATAACCTTCAAAAGCTAAAAAGTTTATAGTCATAACTCTCAAGACCTCTTGGGGACAAGACTAGACCAACATTAAGCCAAATTGTATACTAGTAAATATCTAGTGCAATCTTTCTAACACTATCATTTTATTTTATGCAATTTACTTTCAGTTTTTTACTTGCGTTGTAAATTACTCACTTAAAATTACTAATCCGATCTTAATCGATAAAGGTTTAAAATCAACCACGAATTTTGAATACCACAATTACCGATAAAGGTTTAAAGTTACTAATCCGATCTTAATCGATAAAGGTTTAAATTCAAATTTCACAAGAGTATCATTCCCATTATTGAGAACAAAACATTTGCATCAGAACACACTAAGGTTAGGAATATTGGAATTCTTTCCTTTGTATAACCCATAGGATGCCTGCTTTAGAATTGAACTTATTATGACACAATTCCTTATATACTAAGTCATGTCTACTGCATCTTCCCAAAAGTACTTAAGAGGGTTAGCCTCACTGAGCATCGTCCTCATTATCTCTTCAAGACACCAATACTCTTGAATGATCACTTTTAACATGACACCAATACAAAACTCTCTAAAGAAAACTCTCACTCGCTTGGCATTAAGGAAACTTTAGTGAAAATGCAATTTTATAAAATAAATGAGAGAATGAAATGATAGAAGAGTTTCTGTTCAAAAAATTGGTGTATTTTGAAATGAGGACAAACCCTAATTATATATAAAATAAAGTTGTATAAAAAAATCATACATGGGCCATTTTAATGAGTTAGTAAATTAAAAAGATGTATTAATTGATTAACCAAGTTAAATTAGGAATGTTTTAAAAACTACATCACTTAAGCTGTTATTAATTTCCTTAATCGATTATGAGGCATTACATGTTGGCCAAGTGATTCCAAATACAAATGAGGGGTGAATTGTGATATTTAGAAATCAGTTTTTTAAAATATTTTATAAAAAATTGTTTATAACAGTCCAAAAAAGATAAAGTAACAAAGAAGAAGGAATTAAAGAGGAGAGAACAATAAATGACAAAAATTAAAGAGATAGAATTATAGAGATTGCATCAAAGATTCATATAGGGTTGACCTACCACTTGACCTACTCTTGTCCCAAAATTTCACTTTTAAGAGTTTTGCCAGTAATAAGTCTTGATCTTTTAAGGATATCCCCACAAACCTTCTTACAACAAATAATAGATTTTGCTCAAATTGATACCCACACCAAACAAAGTTTTTTAGGACCGTCTTTTAGAGCATGCAAAGCGGGCTATCACGCAGAGCCTCATATTTGTCAGGGTTAAATTATAATAAAATATGACCTCATAAAATATTTAGGTTCAATCGTGAATATATAAAGCCTCTATTTGTTTGACCATGGTTAAGTTGTGGTTAACCTACACAGGGCCTCCAAAAAATTGAGACAACTCCAAAGCTTTTAATAGACTAAGCTCATTCATCAAATAAGTATTTTAACCGGTTGATCTCAATAACCAAATATAGATTTTGATAGGCTAATCTTGAGAACTAAACAAAGATATTTCTCAATATAATCACACACTTGAACAAGAACACATACAACACAACACCAATACAATCAAACCCTCCCAAGTATTTTTCACTCTCTTAGCACTAAGGCAACTTTGATGAAGAATAATAAAATAAAGAAGAAGAGAGTAGAAAATGAGATAATACAAATTTAATTTCGAAATTGCTGGACAAGTGACTCTAAACACAAAAGGGAGGAGGGTGTTGAATTGCATATGTTTGAAAAATGTTGTCCAATTAAAAATATTTTGATAAATACGATTGTTTAAAACAATTTTACAAAACCAAACAAAGAATATGCAACATAATAAGAAAAAAAAGGAAAATAAAGTAAAGGAAAGACAAGCACACATGGAAATAAATGAATAAATGAAATATAAAAAGATAAGAGTTGAGAGAATTGCACCAGAGAATTATAGAAGTTCGACCTACTCCTCTCCCTAAGAACTTCTTCTTCATAGTTTCCAGTGTACATGTGAGTTTTTTCACAAGTTATGTCCACAAACTTTCTTACAATCAAACATGAGTTTTACATTGACTATCCTCTAAACCATACACATGGTTTTACACAGGACTAATCTCAGAGTTTTCTTTAACCGATTTAGAGACATTACAAATAAGTTAATAACTTAAACCCATCATCTAAATCGATTGACCATTGTAAAAATTCATCCTAATTGATTAAATAAGTAACCGATTAAGGATGCATATCAAAAAGTTTTTAGGTGTTTTATTCAAATAAGAGAGACTTCAAAATCTATTTACGTGTGTGTGAATTGCCTCAGGATCTCTAGAGTTAATCTTATACCTTTACATTAAATTTATCACTCAGACATACGGTAAGCGTGAGATCATGCAAGATTTCACACTTTCTCTCTTTCACAACTTTGAAACTTCAAGTTTTCTTACATATTTCAACATTGATTTATCACTTTATCTATAGTTCGACTCTTCTAACTAATAAGACTTGAGATAACTTTTTTGATCAAACAACATCATTAGAAATTCATCAAAGACTTTACCCAACGTCATTTAACCTTAGTTTTATTATCATCAAAACCACCAAAATTATCTAACAATTATTATACTTTCAAACACATAAATCTAGATACAATAAATTTTTTAATTATTATGCATTGTCAGCATCACAATCATTCATAAAGATTATTTTAAAAATGATTAAATTAAAAGTCAAATATAAATAAAATTTAATGATCAAAATTATCTACAATGTAAATGCATATCACTTAAATTCATGACTATTTTATTTTATCATTTAAATTCATAACTATTTTATTTTATTTTGGCAAAATGAAAATTACTACTAGTTTATTTATGTGAAATGAAAATAGACGAGTTTAGACACGAGAACGTGAAAAGGAGGTAATCTAAAATTTACACATCAATCTGTGATCCAAGCAAGTTCTTCTTCTTCTTCTTCTTCTAGCTTTAAACACATCAATCAATCACATAACATTGTAGCGAGAGAGATATTCAAGTATACATCATCGAAAAGTGGAAGTTGAAATTCACATGTCAAAGATTCAGATGGCGTCGGCACCGCTGTCGCGGTTCGGCGTACTGGTGGCGCAGCTGGAATCAATAGTCTCTTCATTTGCTCACAAATCTCCCGAGCCACTCCTCTGCTTCGATCTCCTCTCCGATCTCATTTCCGCCATCGACGAGGACACTAAGGTCATTTCCTCCACTTCAATTTCAATTTCATCGCATCTCTTTCGATTTCAATTTTCCCGCAATTTTCACTGTTTCTTTCAGATTTGGTTTGAGGTTCCATTGATCTTTTTGTTTATCACTTTATTTTGATTCCTTCACGTGTGCATTTGCTTGTATCTATTTTTTGTAGTAGATTTACTCTATATTGTATTGCATCACTTCAGGTTAACTGTTTTTGATTTTTTTTCATTATCGTTATATGATTAGTGAGTAGCTATACTGTTGTTTTCAAACTCAATGTATGCTGAAGAGAACAGTTTGAAGATTCGAATTGGTAGCCTAAGGCCATGTCTAGATAAACAACCTAATTAAGTGTGTGTTTGGTTCTGCTGTGACGAGAATTGATTCCGAGTGAGTTGGATGTAAAGTATGTTTGGATACATTTATGTAAAAGTGAGTTGAACAACAAATTTCAGCGTGAAATTCACGTTTAAACTCATAAGCTACAAATTAGTTTCAAGTAGAATCAATTTTGGAGACAGAATCAATTCTACTTTAGAACAACCAAACACCTAAAAATCATTCTAAAATCAATTTTACACATAAACTTGCTTTTGACTCATCCAAAAGCTAAACCAAATATACACTAAGCGCTAGTGGTATAAAATTAGTTATTTTTATGTCTAAATAAGCTATAAGTGGTTTTCATTAGCTATCCTATGGAGATTATGAAAATAACTTATGATAAGTTGTTTCCATAAGTTATGCCAAAGTGTCTCACAATTGCTTATGCCAGTAGATAAAGTTTAATAAGCTAATCCAAACCGTCTGTACATTGAAGATGAAGCTCTTACTGATTTTACTATTTGGATCTTATATATAATCTGAAACCTCGAAAATTACCGGGAGAGTCAATCTTTTTCATTTGTAATTTTTCTAGAAAGACTTTCGGCATGGGTTATTGATTTATGATACTGAAATATATAACTCGCAGGACAATATTTTGGTGTGGCAAAGGAGATGTGAGGATGCATTATATTCCTTACTTGTTATTGGTGCAAAACGGCCTGTGCGTCACTTGGCATCAGTAGCAATGGCAAAGATCATATCCAAGGGAGATGGGATATCGATATACTCTAGAGCAAGTGGCCTTCAGGGATTTCTTTCTGACGCAAAGAAGAGTGAACCTCTGAAAATTGCTGGTTTGTTGAAATAAAAGATTTCTTGAACTTTTAGATGGATATTATATTGTCGCATTGCTTGTAATGGATTCTTCTGATAGATGTTGAATACTTGAGTATCCTCATCTGAAGAAGGCTACTGATTTTGTTTATTTATGGTGATATTTTCCCTCTCCATGATTCAAAATAAACTTAGCATCATAAATTCATAATGCAATGTTTGTATAGTTGAAGCAGCCACGAGCACAGCACCAAAGAGAAGCCTTAAACATAACTCCATGCCATAACAAGTTTAGGGGAAAATACACACCCTTATGGTCAATCAAACCTCTTAACACAAGTAGTTTTTGTTTTGATTTTTTATGTTTTCTTTTGATTGCTCCCGGTAATGACATGACTCTTTACACCATATTTATGTTATATTTCATGTTGCATGCTTTTTACTCAACTCCAAGATAAACAACAACAACCAAGCCTTACCCCACTAAGTGGGGTTGGCTACATGAATCAAGTTACGCCATAATGTTCTATCAAAGACCATGTTTCACTCTGGGATGAAATATAAGCAAAATTTGACCAAATTATGCATATTATCAGACAGTTGATATTACATTTAATCTATAAAGTCTCAATAAAAAGTGAAGTCTATTTCCTAAATTACCCTCTACGACTAATAAATTGGTTCATTGGGAATATAAAGAGTTAAACTAAACGAGGGGAATTTTAGAGATACTGTCATTAAATAAGAGAGAAGTAGTACTAGTAAACATTTGTATATATTTCACTCCAAAAAACGTGAGGTTAAGTTTGCTTATATTTCATTCTAGAGAGTATATTGGATACTGGTTTTTCCATTGTTTCCTGCATTTAATTAGTCATATTATGTGAGGTTTCTTTTGTTTTTTTTTTCAGTAATTTTTTTTCTTCTGAATATGATGTTATATTTATAGGTGCTGCACAATGCTTGGGAGAATTGTATAAGCACTTTGGGAGAAAAATTACTTCAGGTTTACTTGAAACAACCAACATAGCAGCTAAACTTATGAAATTCAATGAGGTATTTTCTTACAGCTTGCTTGTTTATATGTTTAAATTACTGAGGCAGAGTGAGTTGCCAAATATAAATGCCTTATAGAAGTTTCCCTTGGTTGTTGTTGTTGATTTATGCATACATGTTTTCTCTAGCCCATGAATTTTTTATTTTTTGAGTCTACCTTTGAATTAGTTTTATCTTTTGATTGCTTTTCCATTCTCTGTTTAAGTTGAAAGTTTCATTATTTGATTATTTTATATATATATATTAAAATTTAAGACGCCTGAAAACTAAATGTTGAGTAACAAGATTGACTTCTTAGCTGAACAATATTGTTCATTAAAGACTTTGGCTCTTGGCTATGGAGAATGTGCATTTCCCATCACTAGAGAATTTAATCAATTTAGTTAAAAAGGTCACCTTTATATGATAATGTACATGAAGTATTGACTACGATTTAGAAAATGAAAAGACTATAAAAAGATTAGGCCATGTCTAAGGTACACAAATTTGTGTATCAGTTTGCCATTTAATCAACACTGTTCAAAATTTGGTGAAGGGTCTGGGGGTATAAAAGTATCTGTAAAAATTAGAGAAGGAAGAGACATAAGTTCCTCTCTACCACCTTTGTACCCTGGACCATCCTCCTCCTTCTCCCACTGCCTTCATTTCTAGAGCGCAACTCCTTCATCTCCTTTTCTCATCTCTTGCATTTGTAACCTCCTTTGCCCCATCTATAAGCACAATGCAATCCGCCAATTATGACTTTTTGAAGCGGTTCATTGAATTTCAACCCCCAGGTGTTCTACTCCAAAGGCCACCTATACTGATTTGTTGAAATGGTTGCAGTAGCGCCCAACCTCATGCTCCATTAACTCTTCTGTAAGAACTTGTAATTTTGTTGCCAGTTTCTCCCAATCATTTTCAATTGGTTATTGGGTTCTCGATTCTGGTACCATTGATCATGTTGTGGGTAATAAATCCTTGTCTTCACTCTGATATGTCATTCATTGTTAGTTTGGTAAGTCAATTTTTGGGGCCATCCATAGTTTGCATCTTGAAGTGTTAAATATGTTGGGATCTCATCCCAAAAGTTAGCTAAAAGGGTGATTTTGCGCTCACATATTTAAGCATTCAACAGTTTGGGAACCTAATCAATGTGGGACTCTAAGCAACGTGGGACTCCAACACAACTTCAACACCCTCCCTCACGCCTAGCATGAAATCTGGGTCCAATTTCCACACACTGGACTCCTTAACCTGACTCTTATGCCGTGTTAAATATGCTTGGATCTAATCCGAAAAGTTAGCTCAAAGGGTGAGGTTGCCCCTACTTATTTGAACATCCAACAGTCCGGGAACCTTAGTAATGTGGGACTCCAACACTGCTTCAACATGAAGTAGATGATAAAGCTCCAACAAAAGGTCTTGTTCTATGAAAACTAATGGCGTACGCAGATTATGTGATATTTTGATGGGCTGACTCTCCTAATGATGGGCGGATTTCTGATATATATATATATATATATATATATATATATATATATATATATATATATATATATATATATATATATATATATATATATATATATATATATATATATATATATATATATATATCGAGGGCTTATCTATTGAAAATGTAAGAAGCACAAAGTGGTTGCTCGTCAAGTGTATAAATCCAGAATTCGAGTTTCATCATTGGCGACTTTTGATAATGACAATTTAGGTTTGGAAAGGTTACGCCAATGACACGCGTTTGTGATCAAACTGCATTGCATGCTGCGTCAAATTTAGTATTTCACGGGAAGACCAAGCAAATTGCCAAAGATTGTCATTTTATAAGATTTTATGTTGAGACATCATTATTAGCTTTGCTAGTTCAAATGGTTATATATTGATTGATGCATTTGAAATGATGTAAATAAGTAGTTATAGTTTATTAGTCTCTTAAATATCAAAAATAGGGTAGGGTTAGTATTTTTCATTTTATTATGACTTATTGTATATGCCATAGCTCCACTATGTAATACACATAGATTCTCTCATTTGCTTTCTCATTTTCTCTATTTCTCATCAGAAAACACTTTTGATTTTTTTTAATTAGCCTGCTCTGCTTTTTTTTAATAAATTTGTCATGTCTCTCAAACTTTAGGAGTTTGTAAGACAAGAGGCATTATATATGCTTCGGAATGCTTTAGAAGGCTCTGCAGGTAGTGCTGCTTCAACAGCATATTCAGAGGGGTTCCGTCTTATAATGAGGACTGCCGCTGGGGACAAGTCGTTTGCTGTGAGAATAGCTTCAGCAAGATGTTTGAAGGCATTTGCTAGCATTGGTGGTCCAGGCTTAGGTGTGGCAGAACTTGACAATTCTGCATCTTATTGTGTCAAGGCAGGTATTTTGTCTCAATTTCATCTCTTTCACTAATAAACACTGCAATCATTTGGTGAAAAATCACAGTATTCTTTACTTGTCTTTGTACTGCTGCTTCTGATAGGCTCTTGAAGATCCTGTTGCATCGGTCCGTGATGCCTTTGCTGAAACTTTGGGTTCCTTGCTTGCTCTTGGAATGAATCCTGAAGCACAGGTTTATATATATATACACTTGTTTTTTCTGACTTTTCCTCGATTCTTACGTCCTTCGTAAATTCCATCTCCTAAATCTTACTAGATTCAACCAAAGGGAAAGGGCCCTTTACCTCAAGCAAAAAAGCTAGAAGGTGGATTGCAGAAGCATTTGATTTTGGCTTTCACAAAAGGTAATTTGTTTGGATCACTGTATTTCTGTTTGCTAAGATGGCGAGAATATATCATGGCGGATCCTTGCTTAGCGCGGCCCAACCTTCCCTCTCCCCTCTAATTTAAAAATAGAACCCTACCTAGGTGGTTCTGCTTATAAACAATTTACTCTATCCGTTTTAAAATGAGCGTCGTTTTAGCGAATAAAATTTATTTCAAAATTAATGTCATTTTCACTTTTCAATGTAGTAATGATTGCTATTTTTTAGAATGCGTGAGTTAGGCCTAACTCGGCCTAACTCACCCATACAAAGTCGGCTTTTAATTGTAAGGTGAGGGTTGTCCAAGCTTTATAAACACTACACATGTCATATATCTAAACAATGTGAGACTAAATCCACCCTACAAACCTAGCACAATGAAGACGTCGGAGGCTGCAACGAAGGCAAGTCAAATGTTGCAATTAGGCGATTAGGGGCAGACCGTAATGAAGGCGGAAATTCCAACACACCTTCTCACGCTCGGGCCTCAATAAAGGATTGAAGTTATCAAAGCCAACAATGTCATGCCGTGCTTGTTCAAGTTGAGTGAACAATGAGTACAGATGAATCCGGTAGGTCGGTGTCCAACATCGTCCTGTCGTTGGGGCGGCACAGGTGGAAAAATAGCGCAGAAATATTTAGGTAGAGGAAGGATGATTAGTTTAGGTTGAGAGAAATTTTTTCTTTGTCTTCACTATTATTACCTACATTAGCCGGTTTATAAAAAAGTTCACTTTTAGCCCAAGCCCTTATTAGGGGGACACATGAACTATTAATGAATAAGGAATAACCACTTGAATGCTGGTATTATCCATTTGACCATTTTTGAAGAAAGAATGATTAATTATAAGTGTGTTGAAGGATGACAGCTGATTGAGTTTAGAAGTTTACATTGAGTTAGTGAAAAAAATGGGTTATGCTGGCCATTTGGGCCTTTCTCTTACTGATTGCCATGAGTGCTTGTCTGCACTGGGTAGATGAATGAATATTACTTTTAATGCTTGTGTCTATTAATAAAATTTTCAATATAGGATTCAAGTTGTTTTACTTGTTTACATATCCTTGGAAAACATATTCATTGTTTTTAATCGGGATTCGTTACTATTAATCGAAAATAATAAACAAAAAGGTAAAAAAAATGAAGGTCTTTGTGTTTCTTTTGACATTGTGCTTCAGATATATTTTTCTGAAGAGAACTTGTTTTACAAGTTTTATAATTGTAGTAAATAATATTAAATAATAAAGCATAAAGCTTGTGGAGAGTCCCACATTATATGATTAGTGTTTATAAGTGGTGGACATTACTCATCTTACAAGTCAGTTTTGGAAAGATGATTGAGGCCAAAAAGAAAATGGTATTAGATCATATCCATCCGATCACCTACCATATTATCATGCACCAAACCAATAGCATTGGGTGTGCTCTCACTTTACAAGCCGAATTTGTAAAGATGAGTTAGACCTAATTTAAAATTTAAGAAAGCTAAAGTTACAAAATTAAAACAATTATACCAATGGAAAATCCCATGCATCTAAAAATTACAAATGTAAAATCTTCTCATTATTTTGATAAGGCTTCCAATGACCGTGTACATCTTTTGTGTGCATGTAATGGCATTAATTACTGTGATTCAGCAAGTGGAGTACGTTCAAGGCATGTTCGGGTTGGCCTGACTCTATCTTGGGTATTCTTCTTACAGGTAAATCTTGATATTTCTTTGATAGGTGTTCAACAAACCATGTGTTTAGAGGCATTCTTCTAACCTCCTTGTTGATATTTGTATATTGGGTATCATTGTTATTTCATTTTGTTAGAACTCTGTCTTGTTTTATACTTTATCGAGGGTCTACATGCCCTTATTCTGCTGTTTTCTGTATTTGGACATTATTGAGTTCTTTTCTATTGAATAAACTTATCCTTTTTTTTTGTTGAAAGATCAAATAAACCTTATTGTTTTTTACTGCCTTTATTTCTTAATTTTGATTTGTTACTTTTTATCCTTTTCCAGAACACTGACTGCTAGCGCTGTTCATCCTTTTCTATGCTTTAATTATGCTAGGAACATTTCTATCAATTTACTACTGTCTTACATTTCTTAATTTTGCTTTGTTACTTCAATTTTTTTTCCTTCCTAATCACTGACTGGTGCTCATCTTTTTCTATGCTCAGTTATGTTGCTACTTTTCAAAAGAATTTTTTTTATCAATAATGAAAAGTGTTTTTGTCTATACACTTCAGGCCACTTTTTGAACTTATCATTAGTGTTGGGAGCGATATGGAGTTTGAGTTGAAGCTTTATAGAACTTTTCTTATTTTGTTATTTGCTTGGCTTTGGGGTTTAACGGAGTAGAAATATAAATACTAAGATTTTGTGGGTGATTGTTTATTGCTGTTAAAAGTCTTTTGGTTTATTGCATTATGATTTGTATAACCTTGAGTGCATCTTGAGCACAAGTCTTCTCTCTTTATTTCAATAACTTTTTTTTGGCTTAATATATATAAAGATTGATTCCTTTAGTAGTTTTGTCTTGGTCGAGCTTTTATTCTCCAGCAATTTCTATTTTGCAGGCAATTCGTATAAAATATCTACATCCAGATAGCGAGCTGCAAAGTTACGCATTGCAAGTTATGGAAATGCTCCGTGCTGAAACTTCTGTTGATGCACACGCATTGGTATTTTTTTGTTTCAATAATTTGTTCTTTTTATTTTCTCTTTTGCTGTTGATTTGTTTTATGATGTGCATTTATTGATATAAAATGGCAGTGATTGGTGGTAGAATACTGTGTATGGGTCCTAATATTGAATCAGGGGAAGATACTAGTGGGCCTTTGCTTAAAGCAAACTGCTAGAATTTTCAGCCACTGGTTTCCTTTTAAGATTTCTAGTTTTGAAAACTGTTGATCAGAGCATCTTAATCTTGCTGCAGGCATGTGTTCTTTATGTTCTTCGTGTCGGTGTAACAGATCAAATGACCGAACCTACTCAGAGGGATTTTTTGCTTTTTCTAGGAAAGCAGGTACAGCTTTCTTTTTTTCCTTCTTGCTTTGATTTCATCATAATGATGTGCACTGAATCATTCACCCCTACCCTCTTTCCCCACTTTTTGGCTTGTAGCTCCAGTCACCTGAAGCTGGTCCTTCCATGATGGTGGCGGCCTTACGAACAGTGTCATATACTCTAAAGACTTTGGGAGAGGTACTAAGATTTAGGTTCCTTTGTAAAAGGAGTAAGTATGGCTGGGACGTCATGTGCTTGTCTTAATTTGTCGTTTTGCAGGTTCCTTTTGATTTTAAGGAAGTTCTTGACAACACTGTAGTTGCTGCGGTGTCTCATTCTTCGAAGCTGGTGAGCTCGTGATAGTGTGCATACATACTTACGCGCACCTATGCATATGTTAATACTATTCCTGCACTTAGTTTTGGATTTTATTGTTGTTTTGGTTTAACATGTCATCTTCTTTGTTCTTTTGGATAGAAATAGTATAAAGTAATTGTGATATGCCCTTGAGATACTTTTTTCTGGTAAATGTGCTGCGAAACATGATGGCTGAACTTCAGTTAGGATGGCTATCTCTGGAAGATAAATGGAAACCCCTTTGTTTTTTAGCTCTGCACCTTCTTATCTTAAGGTCTTTTGAGATTTAAATGTGCTCCTTTTTCCGAATTATGGGTTTCCTTTTCTTAATTATTCAAAATGGAATTTGAGTTCTATATTGAATAGGAAGATGTGATGTTGCTCGATGGGGGTAAAAATTGAAAAACTTGTATGGGAGATGGCATTAAGGAAAGTTTGAATACGTGTTTGTGTATGTAATTTTATTAGGATGATGGTTGAGTGATGTTAGAAATGTAAACACATGAGTGATTAATTTGTTCAGCATAGTTTGATTTTTGTTGCTTTTATTTTTTAGTGTAGTAACTAAGTTTAACCATGGCGTAGTAATTTTGTATACTTTAAGCTCCGGTGGTTATATGGGATCATATGTATTTACTAGAGATATAAATGGAATGAATATACTATGAAGCACGGACATCCCAAACACAACTCCGATACTGACATGGCGACATCGATAATAATTTGAAAAAATGAATAAATTAAATAGTCACAAGTGTCAGTGCAGGTGTCCGATACCGACACAGACACCTTTTTTTTAGAGGTGTCGGTGCTACATAGACATGTACCCAACAGTGATTTGAACCCTAAATAATCAAATCATGCCTAGATGACTGGCTCTTTGACAGCTGATTTTAACCCCGCAGTGTTAGACGATTAGCTCCTTGACAGTTAATTTTACCCCGCATTTGAGAGCTTGTAGTTTCAACTGAATTACTCTTGAAGCAATCTGGAATTCTTATTTTTTGCATGCCTTTATCCAATTTGAAATACTTTTGATCGAGTTCCTGTTTGTGCGGAATATGGAATCAGAGCATAATTATTATATCCAAGCTCTTATGTCTTGTCCCTTTGTAATAGCGTTTTGAAATCGGTATATTGTTAGGTTCGGATTGAGGCTGCTTTAGCATTACGTGCAATGGCTGAAGTTGATCCAACTTGTGTCAGTGGTTTAACTTCATATGGGGTGACCAATCTTACTGCTTTAAGAGAGAGTGTTTCTTTTGAAAAGGTAAAATTCTTCAAGCATTATGATAATCTATATATTTCAATGCTTCCTTTATTGTTATTGATGATTTTTATTTGTTGCAAAAGCATTTGTATCGATAAAATAATTTTTATTAACAATAATTTGAAAAGAGTACAACAGAAGATGAAGATTGAGAAATCGTTTTGGCATAACAAAGTTACATAAAAAGATAGAAAACACGCATTGATAGTTAAATTTGTAATTGATTAGCCAAAACTTCTTCCCTTCATTTAATTATGAAAATTCTTCATTTTTGTGATTTGATCATCAAATTTGTGCTTTATCCAATTTAGAGAAAAACAATTTGTTGCGAAACAATCCAAAAGTAGTGATTATTTGATTTTGTTGAATGGAATAGTCGATCCATGAGCTATTACAGCAAGGAAAATAGCACCAGAGTAAGAACTCGTTCAGAAAAGACATGTTCCCTCTGCCTAAACTTTCTCCAAATTACTCTTCCCTGTCACTAACATCCTACTCCTAGTCATAAAACTAACTAGCTTGCCCACTTCTCTTCTTCCTTTTATACACTCTCTACACCTTGGGCCTTGTGAGATGCATGCCCAGTACTTGACCCTAGTCCATGATCTTCATCTTCTGCTTAGGCCTAGCTCCTCTTGTGTTATCCTTGCCTCTTGCTGGAAAACAGTCCTGTCCTCTTATGGATCACAAACTCCCTTTCCCAAGTAGCATCCTTTACATGCTTTCCATTCCATTTAAGAGTTCCATCAGCTGTGGAAACTTCTCTACCAGCCAAACCATCTTTTGGTTCCACACCTTCATTCATTTCAACCTCCATTCCTGCAGGTAGCATAGCTTCAGCAGTATAGTTTCCAATGGCCAGTTTAAGCTGGTAATTATGAAAAACAGGTTGCACCTTCGAATCCACAAGATGCTTGAGTTTAGACGTCATGTTTCCCAACTTTTCAGAAATTTAAAAAAGGATGAAATATTTAGCAAATAGTTTTTGATTGTGTTTTGCCACAGACTGCTCCATATGGGACCTGAACTTGTGGAATACCTGTTCTCCGATCTCTAAGGACCGTGGAGCTCACTTCTCAGGAGCATAATACTTCATTACTCCTTGTTAAGTTATATTTCAATTGCTTTTAAGGGCTTCATCCCTATTTGTTAAGAATAAGGAGAGGAGACTAACTTATGGTAGTGTGCAGTTTATGTGAAGTTGAATGCCCATACTTTCAAGGGTGTCTTATTGTTGTAGGATATGGTGGGGTTGGGGGTTTCAGTTTAGTGTTATGTTATGCTTGCTTTAAAGGATTTTAATTTCTAGTGTAGTTGGAAATTAACTAACACTAGGATAACTTGGCACACTAATACCACTTATAGCTTATTATAGATAATGGATTTGATCAGCCCAATTAATAAACATTCAAGCACTTTGGAAACCCTCCCTTAAAAACTAGCTATCGAAGGGGAATAACCAAGCCACTTATGTACTCCACCCAGCATCTCATACTATCTATGTGGGACTTAGGCACCCCATAATACCCAAATCCTTATGATAACACAACCCTCTGAGAGCCGGCATCTCGATGGTTACACTCTATTAAGCTTCATTCAAGTTTTTAAAGTCAGCCCCTGGTAGGCAGCCCTTTGTCAACCAGCTTTGATACCATTTAATAAACGCCTAAGCACTTGGAGAACCCTTCTTTAAGAGCTATCTGTTGAAGGGGAAGAATCAAGCCACTTAAGTTCTTCACCAAACATTCCATACTATTTGATGTGAGACCTATATACTCCATAATACCCAGGTCCCTGTCACCAACCATCAAATATAACTAACTTATACATAGACCTTGTAATGCAAAGTGTTTTAAATTACACTAGATGAAGTATATAGGCGATAGTTTACGGTAGATCAGTGCCACATGTGGTCTATGGTAAACCATATTTATTCACCGTTAGATCCAATAGTTCTTTTAGATACCGTTCTCTCTCCACATAAAATCTCTCCATATTCTCTCTCCACATAAAATCTCTCCATATTCTCTCTCTACCATCAACCCCAGTCCTCTTGTGGACCCCCTTTCAAGGGTTGGATGATTGAATGATCCTTCATCAACACCAGGATGTGCACAGACCTGCCATTTCTGCTCCATCATCTCTTTTGTGTTCTGTTTCTTTAGTTCAACCACAACTAAGTGTGTTGTTTCTCCTCTATCTGAGAGCTGCACATATGCTCTTCCCCTGTTTCCAGTCTACATCCTAGCTACAACAAACAGAATTGCAACAACAATTTCCCCTTTTCCTATTTTTGTGCTATCCTTTACCTTTCCTCTCTTTCTGTATTCATTTCCCCCTCTCTTTTGGTGCACCTCAGGAGATGCCCCTTCTATCATCCGCTCAAGCAAAACTGGGTCAAGGCCATAGTTCAGAGAATGACCACAGATGCCTAGGGTGTGGCTGGCGGGGAAGAATGGAAAAGACATTACATTGATATGTTCACGAGGGTGAGATGAGTCCAAAGGCTAACACATGTGGTCCATTATAGACCGCATGAAGCACTGACCCCCCTAGAAGCCACCTAATTTCACATTCAAATGCTTTGTAGGTAACACTTTTTAGCGGGTTTTAGCTTTTCTGTGCAGAGATTATAAACTAGTTTCAGGTCTTCAACTAGTGGTGTTCTATAAATTTTCATTTTCTGAATTGACCTTAATATTTTGTCTGCAGGGTAGCAATTTACAGTTTGAACTTGATTCTTTGCACGGGCAGGCTACTGTCTTGGCTGCTTTAGTCTCTATTTCACCAAAATTACCTCTTGGTTACCCAGCAAGGTTTATTGTCTTTCCCTTAGTTTTCTTACATTTTTGTTTTCTATTTTTTAATTTCATACCTGTATATTTGTTTTTGCACCGCCAAATTAATGAACTCCTTTCCCCTGTGTATATACAGTGTCACTGAGCCTTTGCTTTGAAAATGAAGTCTTTTTGTTTGTATCATACTATTTATCTATATTTTGAGATGGAATGAAAACAGATTACAAGGTGAACATAATTTAGATGACAATGTGTGTAATGAATCGGTGCCAGAACTGGTTCAGAGACCCATGATACTTTATAATTTTGAACTTAGTTGATATAAATGTCAATCAACACCTTTGTTATCTTTACATTTTTTTTAATTTGCATTTTTTGTTTAACTCTGGTCCATATGCTACTAGATAACAACAAAAGAATTGTTATTTATGCAGTTCAATGCTTGCTTGATTTTTTGTACTAATATGTAGTAATGTATTATAACCAGGCTTCCCAGATTAGTGTTTGAGGTTTCAAAGAAAATGCTGATAGAATATAGCCACAATCCGTTAGCAGCAACAGTTGAAAAAGAAGCTGGATGGTTGCTTTTATCATCTTTATTGGTTTCTTTACCTAAGGAGGTATTAATTTGTTGATTGTTAGATTTTTTATTTCTGAAATGCTTTAATTGTTATGAAACTAATAAATGAATGGTAGAGGAAAGTGTGTGAAAATATTTGGCATCAGCTTTAAATTAGCCTTAGTATTTCATAACAACATTAAGGAGAAGAATCAAATATTCAATCGAGTCGGTCATAGTGGCTCCAAAATAAGGCATATTATTTCCAAATCTTTTCAAGCCCTCGTCTATCATCTATAGCTATCTATCATCCTCTTGAAATTATAGTAGAATGTTTGTACGTGTTTTGTAATACATGATAATATGAATTGTTAAAATTATTATTAGGACTGCATTTGGTGATATTCCCTATAATTTTTTAAGCAAAAGTCTCATGTCTTACGGTTTTTCCCTTCCCGCAGGAGCTTGAAGAGGATGTCTTTGATATTCTAGCACTGTGGGCTACACTCTTTACAGGGAATCCAGAAAATGAAGTTACGAAGACTGATGATTTAATGTCAAGGATATAGTAAGTACATCGTATTTCCGTAATCAAGTTATTTTAATTTTTTTTATATTAACCGAATTATTTGCATTTATATGGTGAATATCATTGTTAAAAGAACAGAGACAAAATTGTTTTCATTCTCCTGCATAATACCAAATGGATACCGCTCATACTATAGAAGCAGAGTTGGTTCTCGAAACCAAACTGCAGGAGTAAAAGAAAAAGATCCTAGAAGCTGGTCAAATATCGGTAGTGATATTGATACAAATTTGATACAATCCTAATTAATACAAAGGATAATTGGGAAATAACGAAAAAGGGAAAGGGAATCAATATATTTTTTTTAAGTAAGGGAGCCAGGTATTTGGAACCCAAAAGCAAGGCTTTATAGCAGCACCCCCCTAAAGTTGGGGTGTAAATATCTATCATGCCCAACTTGCTAACAAGAAATTCAAATATATTTTTGGATAACCCTTTAGTGAGTGTACTTGCAATTGTTGAGATATTGGGACAAATGGCATGCATACAGTCTCATTTTCTATTCTTTCTTTGATGAAGTACCTATCAAATTCCACATGTTTGGTTCAATCTTGTTGGACATGGTTCTGACAATGCTTATTGTATCCTTGTTAGCACAATACAACTTTATGGAAAGGTAAATAGCCACAGCGGATTCTTTAAGAACACCCTTTAACCTAATCAATTAACAAATGCCTTGTGGCATTGATCAATAATCAGCTTCAGATCTCCCTTTAAATTATCAAAAACATGTCTTTTGCATTGTTTGGACCTTGCTACCTCCATCCCAAGGAAATACCTCAATGACCCCAAACCTTTTATTTCAAAACTTTTATTTCAAACTTCGCAGGAAAAGTCTCTTCCATTCCAGCATTCCCATTTCTTGTCAATCACCTTTGAGGATGATGTCATCCACATAGACAATGAGGAAAGTAATCTTCCATTTATTAGTTCACTTTACAGATCTTGTATGATCTGTTAGGCTTTGAGAATATCCTTGTTTTACAACAAATTGAGCAAACCAATCAAATTAGGAAAAATATTCACGAAGTATTTACTGTTATTGTTAATTGAACAGTATTTCAGTCAAGATAGGATCCACATGTTTGTTATCATGTAGATTTCTGTAAAAATTTAAAGTTGTTGAAGTTGGTATTTGTGTTGTTGGAGTTTTTGTTTGAAGTTCCACATTGCTTAGGTTTCCGGACCGTTGATTGTATAAACATGTGAGGGCAACCTCACTCTTTGAGCTAGCTTTTGGGGTTGAAATTCAAGCATATTTAACCTGATATTAGAACCGGGTTAAGGACTGCAATGTGGACATTTGACCCAGACCCACACCAGGCGCGACGGTGGGTGTTGAAGTTGGTATTTGTTTTGTTGGAGTTTGTTTAAAGTCCCACATTGCTTAGGCTCCCAGGCTGTTGATTGTATAAATATGTGAGGACAACCTCACCCTTTGAGTTAGCTTTTGGGGTTGAAATCCAAACATATTTACCCATTGCTAAGCATAGTTATTTTTTAGATGTGTTCTGTCTTGAATAATAATTCAGATGCAATTCTGATTGTGCATGTTTCTTTAATGTTATGCTCTATTTTTTGTAGTGTATGGTCGGCAGCTGTTCATGCACTTACAGCATTTATAAAATGCTTTATATCTCCTAATGTTATCAATGATGGAGTTCTACTTCAACCAGTTCTTGTATACCTTAACAGGTATCCGTGCTGTTTTATTTATGGCTGTAACTTCATTTGACTGTTGATAGTAATTCCTAACCCTTGTTGAAAGCAGTGCATTATCATACATATCGGCATTAAAAGTCAAGGAGCTTCCGAATGTGAAGCCTGCAGTGGACACTTTCATCATCAAAACTTTAATAGCTTATCAATCTGTCCCAGATCCTGCGTCATTTAAAAATGACCACCCTCAGATTATTCAACTATGTACATTTCCGTTCAGGTAGTGTTTTTATTTTTCTGTTATTTATCCTCAGATTATTCAACTCCAAATAGATGTAAAATGCTTACTTCTTATCCCAAATAAACCATTAAACTCCAAATAGAAGTAAAATGCTTATTTCTTATCCCAAATAAACCATTGTACCCCTGAAACCTCTTTAAACACATAATAGTTATGCTCAAACCATACACATCATATTTTAGTGAAGTTTTTAGGTTACTATAAGAATTTAGCCTCTTCACTCCATTTAGAATTGTGGTTGGGTCTAACTCAACCTCACGACATGTGAGGTGAGGATATTAGACTCTCATAAAGGAATTAAGGAAAACTGGCTATTCAGTTTTTAACTGTTATTATATTATTAAGAGCGGAGTTATCAATACCGGGTAGCGGCACGGAGCGGCTGACTCTAAAAATGGGACAACGGGATGGCGGATAGCAGGAGGATGATTGCTATTTGATTATTTTTTTATACAAATTACATGAATGATATTAATAACTATAAACAATATGCTTAATGTAAAATTGAACCAATAACTCAATACCCATAAAAGATTGATAAATTAAATTATCAAATCACAAGATTTAACAAAACAACTCTTAATCAATTCAACATCAGCAAGTCTTTAAAAAAATATTAGTGAGGAATATTGAATTATTGATAAATTAAATTATCAAATCACAAGATTTAACAAAACAACTCTTAATCAATTCAACATTAACAAGTCTTTAAAAAAATAATAGTTAGGAATATTGAATTAAGAAAGAAAAATGAAAAAACACATAAAGCAAAACAAGGGAATCAAGTATTAAATTTAAAAAAGACAGAGGATAGAGGAAGAAGAAAAGAAACAGATGATAGAAGAAGACGAATGGAGGAAGAAGAAAAGAGCTTAAAGGTACCATTACCAACAAACCCAGAAGGAGGCAGCGCAAACACGAGAGAAAGATGAAGCGCACACAAGAGAAAGATGTAGCATAGAATGCGAAGCAAACATGAGAGAGAGAGGGAGCGAACGCAAGAGAGAGGATGATTGGATATTAGGGCTAAAAGTGAAAATTGACAAAAATACCCTCAAAACAATACTCCCTCTGTCCCAAATTATAAGTCACTCTGCAAAAAAATTTGTCCCAAATTAGAAGTCATTTTACCATTCAAATGCAACGTTAATGATATTTTTTCTAATATACCCTTTATCATTTATTACTATTTCTTTTTTTAATTTTTTAACTTTCTCTTTCATGCGTAATAAATGAAGGACAAGTTTGTAAAGTCATACATAATTTTGTTCCCCATACAACATTAATTATGTTTCTTAATTCGTGTGAAATGACCAAAACGTCTTATAATTTGGGACGGAGGTGGTATTTTTTAAAAGGTATTTTGAGGTTTTCATCGTTTAAAACAGAAAGTGGGTTTTAACCCGCTCCGCTCCCGCGACCTGCGAACGACCCAATAGCGGCCGTGACTCAAAAGAAAACATTCTTTTAGAAAGTTTGATGCTGAAGGAACTTGGGCTGAATGAGAAAGTGAATACCGTGCTAACTCTAATAAATTAAGGAATTGTCTTGAAAACAACAAAAAAATTTGCTAACAGTTTTTTTCACTAATAAAAACTTTTTCAGGTCATATCACATCCATTATAGAATTCTTACCAGTTTTCTTTTATTTACTTCATTTACATAACAATTGATTAGACCGTTAAATCTTCATTGATTGATCTGAATATTTGTTATTGCTTATTTGAATAAGACATGCTTCAGAATGTGAAGAAAGTTCATGCTTGAGGATGCTGTTAGACAAGAGAGATGCATGGTTGGGTCCGTGGATTCCTGGAAGGTCTCTATCTGGCTGTTATACAGTTATGCTTTGTAGTATCTTTTCCTAATTATTAGAGTAAATTGTAATGAACCCTTGATGTTAAATGAAATTACATAGATTCCCTAACTAGTTTGCAAATGACAAACTCCTCCATTAAATTACAAGAAAAGTATACTGTGTCAATATTAGATGCTATCGATTCACTCTTTTTGGTGCTGTCAAGGTAGACTACATTTGTGGCTGTTCTTGCCTGTTTCCACTCTGCATTGCTCTTTTTTCCATTCTATAACCATTTGTTCTTGCCTGTTTCCACTCTACATTTGTTGGCTTTATTTTCTGGAGTTAAATCTTGTAGTTATTTAAGTGCAAATGGATAAATTTGATTGAAGTTTCCCAGTACCATATTCATAATTAACAGAGCAATCAAAGTAGTGTCTGCCTAATATAGTTGTGATGGGGTTAAATAACATCTTACCAGCTTGTACCGGTAACTTTGAACCAAGTCGGGCTTCTTATATCTTCGATGTTACTCGAGCACATGCTAAAAAATATCACTTTAATTCTTTATACTCATGAAGCCTGTTGCTACTTGTTCATTTTATTTTAGCTGCTTCAATATTTTTCTTTTTCTTTCTCTTAATATAATATAATATTTGTATTCAAGATATAAGCCAAAACTTGTACATCATATGCTAGTCTATCTTTTCCATCTGTGTTTCTCTACTCTTGCATTCCTCTGTCTATTCCTGTTACTGACTGCATCCCAAACCATTAGAGTACCCATCAACTTTTGACATAAAAAGGAGACTTGTATCGGATGATTTCACTTTCTCTCTCCTCTAACCACGTGTAATGTTTATGTTTCAAATTACCATGTTGTTTTACATTTTTTTGCATTGGCAAATGATGCTCATTAAAATTAGTTCTGTCATCAATATATTAATATTTCTGTTATATATTTATGGATACTTAATATAGGTGAGACTGATATTATGTAGAATGTTAGTTTTTTCAGCATTATTTTGAAAACAAGTTAGCGGCTATCTATGTCTCTCTTCTTCCTTCTCCATTTTCCAACTGACTTCTCTCACCTTTATATTTATGTGAAACAAGGGATTGGTTTGAAGACGAGCTCCGAGCTTTTCAAGGTGGAAAAGATGGCATCATGCCCTGTGTATGGGAGATCGATATTTCTAGCTTTCCTCAGGTATTATTTCTTTGGAAAAATTAAAAATCTGGAACACTTGGCAAAAATTATTTCCAATTCAGGCAGGAAGAATCTACTACATATGTAGGTGACATTACCCATATTTTTTTTCTTCGTTATATGTATTTTGACCTAACTCATCATTTGTTCTTTAATCTATTACTCATTTAGCTAAACTAGTTATTTAGGTAGTTAACTACTGAGAAGGAAAGCATAGGCTATATAAATAATAGGAAGGACAGATTAGAGGAGGAATCAATTGATATTGACTAAGAAATACACCATGGGAAATCATTGCGTTTAGGATCGTAGAAGCTCGTAATGTCTTGATTATGGGATGAAAATTACTATAATATGTTACACTGCAATCACACAAGGACACGATCCAGACACCAATTCAGCACTGATAGCCTGCCAAATATTCATAGGATTGTGTAGTTTTATGAGTAAACTTGTTACCTTGACAACAATGCTAATTGCAGATTTGCTGTAGAAGCCAATAGAATCGTGATATTCTAACCTTAAAAGGCTGAGTCAGCTGAACTACGTTAAGTAATACGTTCATAACTTGATATACATTGAGAGTCGAGAATGTCTCTTGCTAGTTTAAGGACACAAGGATGAATTATCGTTATGATGGTTTTGCCTTATGAGGAAAAGACAAATTAAGGCGATATTAAGGATAATTGATTAAATGGAGGATAGTATGATAAGTAGAGGGGAGAAAGAAAGACTATGAAAAACTTAGGAGAAATCCTTTTAAAAGGCCTTGTTGAGAATTTGGCCATTGGTGAAAACTTGGTATTTAACAGAACAAAATGATATCATTTAATCTATATGCAGCTAGTCTCTCATTTAGTAGGAAAAGTGCTTTGTTGTTATTGTAGAATTTAAGTTAGAATTTCTTTGTAGTTTCATTAGTACATTGATTTGTTTATCCAGCTCATTTCATATATCCCTTTCCATGCAATCTTGTTTTAGTTTTAGTTTTTATCATATTGGATGTATTTTCATTTGGTAACTTAAACTTAACCTTGAAGCCGGAGACAATAAGCAAGACTTTGGTGAACCAGATGCTTCTTTTCTTCGGAATCATATTTTCTTCTCAGGTAGAGCATTGTACAATGTTGTATATTACTGTAGAATTCTGTTAGAGGTTTTCCTGTTGTTGAAATCATTGGTAATTTATATCTCAGGATAGTGGTGGTATGCTGTCCCTTCTTGGTGTAATTGAGCAGTGTCTGAAAGCTGGGAAAAAACAACACTGGCGCACATCTAGTATAACAAATATTTGTGTGGGCTTACTTGCTGGGTTTAAGGTTCTGTTTATCCTTCTATTGGTATGATCCAAGTTCCTTGTGTCGATCTCACCGAATATTAATATTCTGATTTCATTTTCTTCTCCAGTCTTTGCTTTCTTTTCGACCACAAACATTAGAACAAGAGATTTTGGGGTTGGTGCAATCTATTTTTCAGGTAGGAAACCTTTAACAAACACTATGGCACACTTTAAATATTTGTCAATACTAATTTTTGCTTTTCTTTGTTTGCCACATTTGAATGGAAGAGTATTTTGGGGGAGGGAGACATTTGTGCATCACAGCGTAGAGCATCATCTGAAGTTCTTGGATATTTAGCTCGATTTGGAAATGATATCTTCACTGCTAGATTGGCAAGTTTTTTACTCTGCTTCTCAAACTGCTTGTTAATCCTCACTGAACTGTGACTTACCTATAAGAAACTTTTTTCTCTTCCACACACACACACATAGCTTCTAAATTTTGTATTTGCTATTTAGTGCATTCATTTCTGATTTTTTTCCCATCATTGATGGTGGCTAACAGACTAGATCACTACTCGGTGACCTAAATGGAGCAACTGATTCCTACTATGCTGGATCAATTGCTTTAGCACTTGGCTGCATTCATCACAGGTCACTGGTTAATAGTTTTGCATGTTTATTTCATCAATTCTTCAAACCCAACCCCCTCCAAACCAGGATATCTTCCTTCCACAGAATTATTGATAATTTTTAATTTGCTTCAACTAACTTATTATGATGAGATTTGTATGTTTAGACTATAGTACCAACCAAGGATGATAAAGTGGGATTTTCAAATTAAAAAAAAAAAAACTAAGATAGAAGAGATGTACTAAGAGAGGAGGATAAGAGATCCTCCACAAGAACCATGCAATAAGATAAAAAAAGTATAGCAAATCTTGTTGAGAAAGAGGAAAACAAGTAAGTTAATAGGAGAATATAATCCATGTGTCACAATTACCCACAAGGGCATGATTGTTTAAGATTCTTAAAAAATAATTTCTGATACAAATAGTTTAGAGATTAAAAAAAACATAAATTATGGTTGAAATAAATTCAAGTTGACAAACTGTGCTTGTTAAAGTAGTTGTTCATTAATATGGTTGAAAAAGCATAGACACCATAAGTTATGTTTTTCTCCTGTTTTTATTAAAAATGATTTTCTTCAAAATCTAATCTAAATTGCCATTTCATTTTTAACATAAGAAAATGATTTTAAGATAAAGTTTTCATACTACTTCGTTTTTTATTATAAGTTACTTTGGGAAAAATATTTGTACCAAATTATAAGTCGTTTTACAATACCAATTGATCATTAATGATATTTTTTCTATTATATTCTCAAACATTTATTAGTAATGAAGGACAATTTTGTAAAATGTTTCTTAATTTTTCTTTTTCATACAATAAAAATTACATTTCTTAATACGTGAGAAAATATTAAAACAATTTATAAAAAAAAAACGGAGTTAGTATAACTAAAACCTCAAAAATGATTTTTTAAGAACCTTTAACAATCAGCCTTTAAATCACATTCACCTAGCCCATTACATATATAACCAATTCCTCGAGGACATCTCAACTTATTGGTGAAGACATCTGCCGATGGGTCACTTGAATTTATAACGTGAGTCATAATGTCGTGGGATATCCAACAGAGGGTTTACAGTGTTGTTATTTGTTGAACCCTTTCTGTTGCATTATACTTGTAAATTTATAATCTCAGTTAAAATTTTTGGCTGAACAGATTGATGACTATTCTGAACTTAAATGAGAAATTATATATTTTACTTCTTTTTACCATAACTCAATATGTCTTGACAGTTTTTATCATATATATCTTGCTGCAGTGCAGGAGGGATTGCACTGTCTACTTTAGTGCCTGCAACAGTGAGCTCTATTACCTCACTGGCTAAAAGTTTGATCCCAAATCTGCAGATCTGGTCTATGCATGGGCTTCTTTTAACTATTGAAGCTGCAGGCTTGTCCTTTGTTTCTCATGTCCAGGTATCTCATTTCAAATGTTAGCAGCATCTTGTGATCAGTATATTTCTCACATATAGAACAGATAGTCTGCCTTTCCCTTATTTTAATGAAAATATTTCTCAAGGACCAACATTACTCATAGTGCTATGAAATGTCACTTACTGATTCATCTGAACCAGTGATTCCAGTTTTTTATTTTTATGGATTATTGCAATATTCATGTTTATCCAACACAGAAAACCCTATCCTTTACCAAAAGAACCCTTTACCAGAACCCTTTTTATCATTATTGGAAAAAATAGATAAAAGTTGTTATGATTTATTCCTCAATCTTAGACTGGTTTATATAGTGAAGATACAATTATTATAATTGATTTTCTCTTTAATGAAGAATAAAGAAAAATAAAGATAGTATTAAAGACAATAATAAAACCGAAAATAATATATTTTACAACACCTCCCTCAAGTTAGTGCATAGATATCTATCATGCCCAACTTGTCCATCAAATGCTCAAAAGTAGGTCTTGCCAAACTTTTGATCAGGATATCCGTAGTTTGCTGACTTGAAATCACGAAGGGTAGAGATATGAGTCCCGCATCTAACTTCTTCTTTATGAAGTGTCGATCAATCTCGATATGCTTGGTTCTGTCATGTTGAACTGGATTATGAGCTATGCTAATAGTAACTTTACTGTCAGAATACAATTTCAATGGAAGTTCAATTTTCATCTTAAGTTCTTCTAGGATTCTAAGGATCCATAATCCTTCACAAATACCTTGAGACATAGCTCTAAACTCGGTCTCTACACTACTCCTTGCTACAACTCCTTGTTTCTTGATCCTCTATGTCACAAGATTACCCCAAACATAGATACAATATCCAGAGGTTGATCCTCTATTTGTGACTGAACCAGCTCAATCGGCATCGGTGAAGATAAACACATTTCTTTCACTAGTCTTCTTAAAAAATAATCCTTTTCCAGGATTTTCCTTCAAATATTCCAGTATCCTATAGACTGCCTCAAGATGTTCCTCGAAAGGAGAATGCATAAACTGACTCACTGCACTAACTGAGAAAGCAATATCAGCTCGGGTGTGTGACAAATAAATCAGTTTGTCAACCAATCTTTGATATCTTCCAGTATCAACAGAAGCATTACCTTCTCCCCAAAGTTTAGAATTATGATCCATAGGGGTATCTGCAGGACGACATCCACTCATTCCTGTTTCTTTCAACAAGTCTAGAATGTATTTCTGCTGTGAAACCATAATACCATTCTTTGACCGATCAACCTCCATACCTAGAAAATATCTCATGAATCCCAGATCCTTGATTTCAAAGTCAACTGTCAATTTCTCCTTTACTCTTGCCATTTCCCCTGTATCGTCTCCAGTAAGGACAATATCATCAACATAAACAATTAGGACAACAACTTGCCCATTGTGGGAGAACTTTGTGAACAAGGTGTGGTCAGTTTGTCCTTGGATGTACCCTTGTTTTTTCGTGGATTGAGTGAATTTTTCAAACCAAGCTCTAGGGGACTACTTTAATCCATACAAAGACTTATTTAGTTTCCACACATTTGATCCAAATTTGTTTTCAAAGCCAGGAGGAATGCCCATATATACTTCTTCTAGATTGCCATTAAGAAAGACATTCTTAACATCTAACTGATGCAAAGGCCAATCCATGTTAGCAGAAAGAGACAAAAGAGTTCTGACAGTGCTCAAATTTGCAACAGGAGCAAATGTCTCTAAGTAATCTATACCGTAGGTCTGAGTAAAGCCTTTAACCACCAAATGAGCCTTGTACCTTTCAATTAACCCATTTGAATTATACTTCACAGTAAACACCCATTTGCATCCAACTGTCTTCTTGCCATCTGGTAGTGACGTAACACTCCAAATTTTGTTCTATGCAAGAGCTTTCATCTCCTCAAGTACATCTTCCCTCCACTTTAGAATTTCTAGAGCAATCTGTACACTTTTTGAAATTTCTACACTAGACAATTTTGAGGTGAAGACAAACATAGATGAAGACAAATTTGAATATGATATAAAATTGGACATGAGATGTTTAGTGCAAGATCTGACAGGTTTTCTAATGGCAACATGATCATCTATATCAGGGTACAAAATACGACTCTCAGAAATAGAGATAAACTTACCTTTCCTTTTGTTAGGAAGTTGATCATTCCCCGTTCAGATTCCTGGCAGTGTTGAGATGTGGACTGGTCCTTTCCTTTATGGTGCTTTTTCACAAAAACCTTTCCTTTCCAAGTCCTATTTCCTAATTCAAATTTGTTTTCTTGAAGTGACTCATTATTTTGTGCCATTTCAATTAGATAATCATTATCATCGTTTTCTGAATTCTCATTGTTTTCTACAAAAGAAAATGTAGGCTCGGATTCACAAGGTTCCTTACTCATAACAGGAGTAGGACCAAATAAAGAATCATGACCATTTTCTGTTGGTGCAGGTGTAAAAGTCTCAGAATTTTGTGATACTGACAAAGATAAGTTATTTAAAAAATTCAAGTCCTCAATTTGAAACGAGTCTTCGTTTATCTCCCCCCCTTGAAGATGAGTATCATCAAAAAAATGTTTATTTTCAAAGAATGTAACATCCATAGTGACAAACATTTTCTTATTTTTTGGGTAAAAACATTTATATCCTTTTTGGGTTGGGGAGTATCCGACAAAGACACATTTTATAGCATGTGGCTCAAGTTTTCCAACATTTTTATGTTCATGAACAAAGGCTCTCCAACCAAAGATTTTTAAAGTCAAATCAGTTAAAACACGAGTACTAGGAAAACATTTTTTGAAGACATTAATTGGAGTTTGAAAATTGAGAATTTTGGAGGACATTCTGTTAATTAAATACGCAGCTGCTAAAACAGTTTCGCTCCACAAATAATTTTGTATTTATTCGAAAAAAATAGAGCTCTAGCAACCTCTAGTAAATGTCTATTTTTCCTTTCGGCCACTCCATTTTATTGAGGAGTATTAGGACATGAACTTTGATGTACAATCCCATTTTCTAGAAAAAAATCATCCAGGATTAGTGTTAAAATATTCGTTGCCATTATCACTTCTAAAGACTTGGATATTTGTTTGAAATTGGTTTTGCACCATTGAAAAAAAATTCTTTACAGTCCGACAAACATCTGATTTCCCCTTCAACAAGTACACCCAACATACTCTTGTATGGTCATCTATAAATGTGATAAACCATTTTTTTTTGAGAGAGTGTACTTGTACGGTTAGGGTCCCAAACATCACTGTGAATAATAGAAAAAGGTTTTGATGGTTTATAAGGCTGTATTGAAAACTGGGAACGATGATGCTTTGCAAACTCACATGCTTCACATTTAAACGAAGTCAAGTTCTTGTGAAATATCTTAGGAAACAAGTGTTTTAAGTAACGAAAACTAGGATGACATAATCTTAAATGCCATACCATAATATTGTCATCTTTATTATTCAAAACAAAAAATGTCTCAAAGTAGTAACTTATTGTTTATGAAGGTAGTTGTGATGCAAATCCAATGTCAAGGTAGTAGAGTCCTCCACTCTCCTTAGCACTGCCAATCATCTTCCCCGAGTTCAAATCCTAAAGACACAGTGAGATCGGAAAAAATTAGTTTGATAATTTATATCTTGGGCTAATTTACTGACAGACATTAGATTACAAGATAAATTTGGAACATGAAGGACATTTTTAAGAGTTAATATTGGAGACAACACAACTGACCCTTTACCTGCAATGGCTGAAAAAGAGTCATCAGCGATTGTTATTTTTTGATTACCTGCACATGGATTATATGAAGAGAGTAAAGTAGATTCACCTGTCATGTGATCAGAGGCACTTGAATCTACTATCCCAGTATGACTGGACTGACACTAAGGAATGCAAAATTACCTTTTGTTGCTATAGAGCAAGAAGGGGTTAGAGATTCGAGGAGTTTGTACAGTCTGTTTAGTTGCTCTGTAGTGAGTGGAAACTGAGACGGAGGGGGTTGCTGCCCTTGATCAGAATTACTAGCCTGAAATGCACGATCACTTTTCTTCTTTCAGTTAGGAGGTTTGCCTTTGAGCTTCCAACAAGTTTCACGTGTATGTCATTCGCGCTTGCAGTGATCAAACCAAGGAACTTTGTCTGACCTTCTTCCCTCGTCAAAGCTCCTAGTATTCAGAGCTGAGCCTTCAGATTCAGAGCTTCGTGGTGTCTTGCCCATCATAATTCCTTGTCGTGCCTCCTCCCTTATTGTTTCTGCAAAAGTTTCACGAAGAGTTGGCAATGGTACTTTTCCTAAAACTCTACCTCTTACTTCATCAAGGTCTTTATTGAGCTCATCGAGAAACATGAATACACAATCATTTTCTTGCCTCTTGAGAAACAAAACACTGTCTTCTGTACACCTTCAATTATCATCATAACAGAGATCTAACTCTTGCCACAGTGTCAACAACTCATTGTAATAAGCAGTTACACTCCTGTCACCTTGTTTCGCATGCCATAACTTTGATTTTAAATCAAAAATTTGAGAGGAGTTTTGAATATCAGAGTATGTTTTTTTAACAACTTCCCACACATCCTTTGTGGAAGGTAAAAAACATGTAAGACTTACCTATTCCAGTTTCCATATAGCTTACTAGCCACGCAATAATCTAGGAGTTTTCTGACTTCCATTGTTTGTAATGTGGGTCTCCTGTTGCCAGTTCAGCTACTGCTCCTGTTAAGAAACCAAGTTTCCCTTTGCTATCCAATACTAATCGAACAGTTTGAGCCCATTCATTATAGTTATTCCCATTCATTTTAGGGATATTGACCTTGAGGGAGTATGAAGAATCCTCTTGATCATTACCGCCTATGTTGGGATAACTGTCACCAAAAACAATGTTGTTCCTGTTTCCATTGTTGCCGTCATTGCTGCCATTATTTATAATCACCGGTGGTTCCTCTCGTACGCCGTTTCCACGGCCGACGCCCGACTTAGGTTGCGATTGTTCGTCATGGTTGGATCCGGTGTAGGCCTGTGATGGGGAAGGCCACCTGTTGTTGTTATTCGCCATAGGAGGCTAAATGAGTATGTGAACCGGGTCGGGTAAGAAAGCGGATCGAACCCCACTAGTTATGGAAAGCTTTACAGGAACCCCTAACCCATTGCTCTTGATATCATATTGAAAAAAATAGATAAAAGCTGTTATAATTTATTCCTCAGTCTTAAGCTGATTTATATAGTGAAGATAAAATTATTACAATTGATTTTCTCATCAATTGAGAATAAAGAAAAATAAAGGTAGTATTAAAGACAATAATAAAACTGGAAATAATATATTTTCCAACAATCATCCATACATATTTACACACATATTTACACGAACATGGCTCAGAAAATTTATGCCAATGTTTTACCAATAGAGGCATATCCCCTCCCATGTATGTTGCTGCCTGCCTGGCTGATGTATAGTAGTTTATTTCTATTCTACATCCAACTTACATCTCTTCCAAGTGATCTATCTTTTGCACCCAAAAATCTAAAGAAAAATAAAGGACAGGAAGGAAAACTGTTATTGTTTTTATTTGTTAATCTGATGGAGTATCTCATTTTATTCTATAATATTATCTATCTTTTTATTTCATTATCATTATTTTTCTTCACAGGCAACCCTTTCTCTTGCAATGGACATTCTTTTATCTGATGATAATGGTTTGGCAGACGTTCAGCAGGGAGTTGGCCGCCTTATTAATGCTATAGTTGCTGTTCTTGGTCCTGAGCTTGTACCAGGAAGCATCTTTTTCTCACGCTCCAAGGTTTATTTTTTAGAACTATTTTAATGTAGGAAGAAAGAGAAGATAGTTTAAAATAGTTTGGAAGACAGGGGATCCTGTTTGATATAAAAGTAAAATGCAAATGAGATGAAAAGTCTTAAAAAAATGTAATGAGGTGAAGCTACCCAATTTCTCAGCATGTCTATTTGGAAAGCTTCCATAGGAGACCACAAGCTATGCTAGTTTAGGTCAAATAGAAGCTAAATGCCTTATCTGACACCTAATCAACTGCGTGTCAAAAGTAACTTCCTTAAAGATACAACAATTACACTTCAACCATACTGTAAAGTTGAGTATATATTGCTTGTTGTCACAAAACTTAGGCTTTTCACTTTACCAGAATCATTACATTAAATATATTTATAATAATGTTCACATAACCTAGAGCTTTCTTTTTACCTCTTTTTTAAATCATTAAATGTAAACTTCATACAACTAGAGGTAAAGGAAGAATTAGAAAACTAAAAAAGAAATTATTAAGAAAGATCTTGAGATTAACGAGTTATATAGAAACATGTTTTTTGATAGAACATTATGGCATAATTTGATCCTTGTAGTTGATCTCCACTTGGTGCGGCAATAATGGGTTGTTGTTGTAAATGTAAACTTCATACTTTGTTTTTTCTTTTCAGTCTGCCATTGCTGAGATAAGCTGCTGGCAAGAAACTTCAACAATGCTTGAGTATGTTTCATAACTCCATACTTTATCATATAATTTACATTTTCTCATAGTCATCTAGTCTTTGGCTTTTGGGGAAGTCTTTTTCAGTTAAGTGTTGCCTCTACTGATGATTCTCAGTAGTTTTGCTTGTTATATGACAGGAGTGCACGCTTCACTCAACAACTTGTTCTTTTTGCACCAAAAGCTGTTTCTGTGCACTCCCATGTGCAGACTCTTCTCTCTACATTGTCATCAAGACAGGTTTTTTCCTGCATATTTTTCGTCATTGGCATTACTTGAGACTGAAAATCTGATTCAATTATATGGAGGAATGTACACACACACACGAGTCTCCTATTCAATCCTAATAATTAGGAAAAGAATCAACTAAGAAAAGAACATCAAATAAATATAATGAAGACATATTAGCACATTATCCTTACTGATACTAATTATATCAATAATATCTCAACAGTATTAATTTGTTAATCACTATTTTCAACTAACTATTTTTCTTGATGCAGCCAACTTTACGCCATCTTGCCGTCTCTACTCTAAGACATCTAATTGAGAAAGATCCGGTTGGTTTCTAACCCTGGAAGGATTTCCAATATAGATATATTAGTGTATATTATTTCTGTGCTGAAAGTTGGTTTTAATCTTTACAGGCTTCCGTTATTGTTGAGCAGATTGAAGATAACCTGTTCTTTATGTTGGACGAGGAAACTGATTCAGAGTATGTGAATAAGAGAAAGAAAAAAAAAAGATTTCTTACTTTTGCCTGCTGAGTAGTTTTTGGGTTAAGCTCGGCCTCAAACCCTTTTCTTTTATTATTAGTAACATGAGATTATTTTAGGTTATTGCCAACACATTTTTTTTTGTAGTCTTCTTTTTACTCATTTTTATTGAATATGCATTTATAATAGAGCTAGAGATGTCAGAAGGAATACAAATAGGTATATGTCATTCTCCTAGAGAAGTCAGCAGAATAAAATATCTGTTAAAAACTAAAACAGTTTAATCTCTGGCATACACGACCCCTTGGAAAATCTCATGTTAAATGTGGAATAAAACAACTTTTAAAATGTGTGAGTTGGGTCTAACTCTTCCTTACAAAACTGACTTGTAATGTGAGGATTACCCCTTCTTATAAACACAACACAAGGTATATCTCTAAGCAATTTGGAGTCTGCAACAAAAGCAACACAACTGCCGCAATTAGACGACTAGGGGCAGACGACAATGAAGGCGGAATTTCCAGCAACAACAAATGAAACTCGCCAACAATATATGAAGGCATTTGTTTATACGCATATGATTGCATTCCTACTGTTGATATTTGTATATGTTAAGAATATTTATATATAGAAAAGTCTCACATCGACTATAACATGTAATTAGTTGTAAACCTCTCTCTCTATAAAATAATCTCTGTAGTGTTATTTAAACCGTGGGTTTATTCAACTGTCTCTTGTTCTCTCAAAATTTCATAATTCTATATGATAGCCGTACGCAAAAATAGGCATCTCGTGGAAACCAATCAGATCCTACTTCTCCATGGTAATGTTCCACTCTGGTTCCAGGGGATGTTGTGTTAACATGTTACTTTATAAACCGCATGTCCTCATTTGTCCTTAACGACAAAATACCTCACTCAATTCTTTTTCCCCATTCCCCCTTCACCCAATTCCTCCCCGTGTCTTCGGGTCTACATGTTTTGTTCACAATCTATCTCCTGGACTTGATAAACTATCGGCTCGATCACTAAAGCGCGTCTTTCTTGGTTATCATTGATCCCAAAAAGGCTATCGTTGCTATTCGCCTACTCTACAATGATACCTCATATCGGTTGATGTTACCTTCTTCGAGTTTGTTCCGTATTTTGAGTCCAGTCATGTAAATCTGAAACCCCTTCAGAAAAGTACTCCTACCCCACATCCGAAAGTTATTAATGTCATGTCTAACATTGTGCCCATCACTCTATGAATCATGACCAACTAGATATTCCTACGGTTGACCCCCACTTCTCGACCACTTCAAACATATCAGTGTCGTCACCCAATATTTGTCGTACCTGTCTCTGAGGTCATTGCCGACTCTCCTTGATGCTCCCGCTATCACCGGATCCAATCTGCAACCCGAGTCTGATCTTCCGGTTGCCTTTCAAAAAGGTATACGTCAAACACTAAATCCTTCTCCACATTATATTGATTTATGTTATCATCGTCTTTCGCCTTTGCATTATACTTGCTTGTCTTATTTGTCTTCTGTTTCTATTCCTAAAACACCAGGGGAAGCGTTATCTCAAGTGGAGGCAAACGATGATTGATGAAATGTGTGCTCTTCAAAGCAGTAGTACCTGGGAACTGGTTCCTTTTCCCCCTGGAAAATCTTTGGTACGTTGTCGCTAGCTTTATACAGTGAAGGTTGGTCCAGAAGGTAAGATTGATTGATATAAACCTTGCTTGGTAGCCAAAGGATACACTCAGATTTTTGGATTGGATTATAGTGATACTTCCTCGCCTGTTGCCAAGATGTCATCCGTTAGACTTCTTCTCGCCATTGCAGCAATTCGACATTGGCCTCTTCATCAACTTGACATCAAAATGTATTTTTACACGGTGATTTTGAAGAGGAAGTATATATGGAGCAACCACCTTGATTTGTTGCTCAGGGGGAGTCATCGACTATGCTTTGTAGGCTACACAAGTCTCTTTATGGTCTTAAGCAATCTCCGAGAGTTTGGTTTGACAGATTCAACATTGTAGTACTACAGTTTGGTATGGTCCGTAGTGAAGCTCAGTATTTTGTGTTCTATCGTCACTCAGACCCAAGGGTGCATTTACCTTATTGTGTATGTAGATGATATTGTCATAACTAGTAGTGATCAGCAGAGAATACTCCAGTTTAAACAACATCTCTTGAATCAATTTCAGTCGAAAGACCTTAACTCCGCTATTTTCTGGGTATTAAGGTAGCTCAATCTAAAGATGGTTTGATGATTTATTAGCAGAAGTATGCTATGGATATTTTGGATAAAACAGGTCTTTTGAATGCTAAACCAGCTGATACTCATATAGATCCAAGTGTCAAACTCCTACCTAATTAGGGGGAGCCTTTATTTGACTCAGGAAGGTATAGGAGATTGATTAGAATTGAAAAGTTGAATTATCTCATTGTCACTTGTCCGAACATTTCTTTTGCAGTTAATGTGGTAAGGGAGTGCTTAAATTCTCCTTGTCCGGAACACATGGATGCTGTTATCCGAATTCTGAGATACATCAAATGCGCTTCAGAAAAAGGTCTCGTGTATGAAGATAAATGACATACTCAGATAGTTGGATACTCCGATGTTGATTGGGCAGGGTCACCCATTGATAGACGATCCACCTCTGGGTATTGTGTACTTGTTGGAGGAAATCTTATATCCTGAAAAAGTAAGAAACAAAATGTAGTTGCAAGATCAAGCGTCGAGACAAAGTATAGGGTCATGGCAATGGCAACATGTGAGCTCATTTGGTTAAGGCAGTTGCTCAAGGAACTTAAAATTGAAAAAGCAAGACCACTGACACTTATTGTGTTAATCAAGTTGCATTGCACATTATTTCAAATTCAGTCTTCCATGAGAGGACCAAACATATTGAGATAGACTGTCAGTTTTTCAGAGAGAAGATTGCATCAGGCGACATCGTCACAAGCTTTGTCAACTCTAATGATCATTTGAAAGATGTGTTTATAAAATTCCTGCGAAGTCTCAGAACTAATTATATAAGTGACAAGCTTGGTGTATTTGACCTATATGCTCTAGCTTGAGGGGAAGTGTTGATATTTGTATATATTAAGAATATTTGTATATAGAAAAGTCTTACATTGACTATAACATGTAATTAGCTGTAAATCTCTCTATTTATAAAACAGTCTCCATAGTGTTATTTAAGCACACAGTATATTCAAGTGTCTCTCGTTCTCTCATAATTCTACATCTATTAATGATATTCCGATAAACACTTTGGGTTGACTCTAACTCATCTAATGTGGGACTCTTGAGATATCTCCTCACACCTAGGACTGAACATCTGGAGCGTGAACCGAGTGGTCTAATAGTGGTAAGATGAGCTAATAGTAGGTGGTCCAACAGATCTTAAATACTCTGATACTTTCTTAAAATTTAGTCTGTGTTTAACTCACCCTTACAAAAACCGGTTTGTAAGCATAAGTTAGACCCAATATAAAAACCTTGTATAGTATCATAGGCAAGTTAAGAATTTCACTTTGGGAATTGGACCCAAGGTCATGAAGGTGGGTATTGAAGTCCAAAATTGCTCAGGTTCCCGAGCTTTTGGATGTATAATTGTTTTTAGGCAACCTCATCCTTTGAGCTAGCTTTTGGGATGAGATCCAAGCTCATTTTAAGATTTACCGATGATCCATGTGGGGATTAAGATAAATATTTGGTTAGCATTATTTATGTATTTAGATTAGAAATGTTTTTCAAAATTTTAGCTATTGTTATCATTTATATTTTATTGACAAACTAGATATTGGCCAACATAAGTAATTTCCATTAGGCTTTTATAAAGCTTAGTTCTGACCCTTTTCATTTGTGCAGAATTGGTAACTTAGTGCGAACCACTATTATGCGATTGCTCTATGCATCATGTCCTTCATGTCCTTCACATTGGATATCAGTATGTCGCAAAGTGGTAAGCTTTTTATTTTTAAATGCGCATTTTTCTGCATGGTTCACAATGTCTAGAAGTTGTGCTACAAAAATACATGAAAACTATTACTTTTTAAGGAAGTAGTACTAGATCCATATGGAAGATGTGAATGTTTCCTTTTTCACACTATTGTTTGAAATTCTGTTCTGAAACCAGGAAGATTTAAAAAGGCCCGAAAGTAATGGAACTGCCGTATAACAAGATCCTTTCAGGGATGAAGGGCAATCAACTTTTTATATGTTTGGTCTTTTTATGCACATTATTTAGGAAGCTTCAGTTCCCAAAACAACTATGTTACCCGAATAAACTCTGTATCTGCATTAACGTAGTGATAGGAATTTGTTTTATTACAAGACAAATAGAAGGGCAAACTAGAGCAAAGCCCCAAGTACAGTATCTTATGGAAATATCTAAATTAAAAAGAAAGATGGTATCGCAGAAGCAAAAATGCTTCTGTCCGATAGCATAAGCCACCCCTTCATTAAAGAAATGATCATTTACCCTCACTCCAATCCTTCTCTCCCCTCAGTGTTCCCTTTCTCCCATTCCCCTTCATAATACTTTCCGTAACATTTCACCAAATCTTGACAGTGGTTTAATGGGGAATTATCGCAGGTCCTTGCAACGTCAATGAGGAACACTGAAACTAATAACAATGCAGAAAGTGATTTTTTAGATGGTGATTCAACGTTGAACCTTAATGATGAAGAAAATATGGTTTCTGGCTCCAACAGCAACCAGTTTCAAGCTTCCACCGGTGCAGCTAATAGAGAGAAGTACCTCAGATATAGAACTAGACTTTTTGCTGCAGAGTATGTATTTCCTAATCTTGTAATTTAATTTTTGTTATAAATACATTGAACTTACAATTCCTCCATCTTTCCTAAAAATGATAAAATTTATTCTATTATTTCAAATTTATATAAATTTGAATGAATTCACCCCCTCTTTTTTACTATTGAAGATAATTAAAAGAGGCTTTTATCATGTGATGTGAATGTATTTAATGCTAAAAATGTCCTCATCCTTCAGTAAAGTATTAAATGAAAGATCTGTCTTGATTTATATTTTGAGGCAGATGTTTTCTTTTGCCAATTAAAGAATCTTGTTTTTAGTCTCTGTACTATTGAATGTAATTTGAGTCGTTAATTTTATTATAGATGTTTGAGCCATCTACCAGATGCTGTAGGAAGAAATCTTGCTCATTTTGACCTCTTTCTGGCAAGGAAAGAACATGCAAGTGGGAAGTCCCCTGGTGATTGGCTAGTTCTTCACTTGCAAGAGTTAATATCACTTGCTTATCAGGTACTGCCAACCAATTAGAATATAGGAGCAGTGAATAATTTACCCTTTGTTCTTCTGAAATACTAAAGATATATTAGAATCAATCACACCCTTATTTTTTTTCCCCATCAGATTAGCACAATTCAGTTTGAGAACATGCAGCCAGTAGGCGTTAGTCTTCTTGGCACTATTGTGGATAAGGTAGTATGTTTTCTGTGAAATATGATGATGCACTTATTCTATGCACGTTTTCCTTGAATACTTCTTTTCTTGTAGCTAATTTGTAGTTTTTCCTGTGTCATTTTCTGATAGAAACCAACTGATATATAAAAGAATATAGAGAAAATCCCTTTGAATTACAGAATTGTACCGCAGAACTTCGAGAGTCTGCACCTCCCAATGCCAAAATGGCCCCTTTTTCTATCCAATTCCAAGATGATCAACTCCCTCAATGTCTTCCCTTATTTATTCTAAACCTAAACACTCTTAATTAATAATATAATAATTCTAATAATTACCCACTAACTCTCCTAATAATTTAATATCAGTTACAAAACTCAAGAGTCTAACAATACTCCCCCCTAAAGATTCACCTTGTCCTCAAGGTGAAAGAATATATCCTCCTGGATCCCATAACTTGAAGCAAAAAGATTGTTATACAAAAAATAGGATAATTTTCTCCTGGATCAAATTTGCTCACTGCGGTCAATTTTCTCATGATCGATTGTAGGGATGACAGTGACACCGATAGTGGAACTTTCTCTTTCCTAGGCTTTATCTTAGGAACAACAACAATCACCTTGTGATACTCGACGTTTTGAGGTTTCGGCAACAACAGCTGTTGGCCGAATCATTGTGGCGGTGGCCGTTTATTTGGTTCATCGCTGAGTCTCATTTCTCTCATTTGCGTTGCTTGATTCTCTACTAAATCAATTTCTGCCCAAAATTTCTTGAGAATAGCCTCTTTAAAATTTCCCCAAGTGGTACTTGGATTGACCGAAACCCATAATTGGTACCATGTGATGGCTCTCCCAATAACCACTCACTAATTCCCCGATCCGAGAAGTTCTGATCCGAGCAGCCATCAATGAATATGTATTTTTCACTTCGTCGCCCACGCAATCAGGATTGATATCCACCTTACAAACTTCTTTTTCACTGTAGTGTTGGATTTGTGAGTCTTCAACTTTACCACCAATCTTTTCTTTCAGTTGGAGATGCTATTGGTTCTTGAATTTCATCGCTGCCTTGGATTTCCTGTGTTTTGTTTTCAGACTCCAGTAGACAATCCCAAACTTCTGGTTGAAATTTCTTGAGAATGGCCTTTACAAAATTCCACCAACAAGTAGTTGGATGACTCTCCTTCCAAGAAATCCATCAATCAAGAGCATCTCCTCTCAATGCAAATGCAACAACCCACTCAAGCTTCATCTCTTCACTCATTCTTCTTGACCCAAAATATTGCTCAGCCTGGATCAGCCACCAATAGGCCTCCCTTCCATCAAATCTTGGAATCAAATCTGCAGCCATATTCCTGTCAAAATTTTCAGCACAACGGTAGAAACTTCTCGGATCAGAACTGCTCTGATACCAGCTGATAGAAACCAACTGATATATAAAAGAATATAGGGAAAATTCCTTTGAATTACAGAATAGTACCCCAGAACTTCGAGGGTTTGCACCTTCCAATGTCAAAATGGTCCATTTTCCTATCCAATTCCAAGATGATGAACTCCCTTAATGTCTTTCCCTATTTATTCTAAACCTAAACACTCTTAATTAATAATATAATAATTCTAAATATTACCCACTAACTCTCCTATTAATTTAATATCAGTTACAAAACTCAAGAGTCTAACATTTTCCCCCCTATAACTATAACATTGTGTTATTAGGTTTAGTCGCTCTGTTATAAAAAAAAGAGGGGCTTTAAGGTGGGGCTGCTAACTATTATTCTCTATTAGATTTATTTTTTTGGACACGGGGAAATGTGTGTATCTTCATGATTTCTTCGCACTTTGTAGTTCTGGTATGAGGCAGGGTCTGTTTTGGGCATCTTTTTGATGTTCAGAAAATGGTATGCTTAACTGAGCCTCCCTGACAGGTATTAAAAGGCACTGGAGAGCATAATTCTACTGAGGATTTATTTTGTCTTTTCTCTGTAGTGTGTTTCTCATATGCCCCTAGGCCTTTGACCTCTGTCATCCATAATTGCTTCTTATGTTTAATTCTTATGAGTAATTGTATTTAATTTTTAACCATACACAACTGAACATATTTTCTTCTGTCTAAAAGATGCATTGTTTGTCCAAGTATTGAAGAGCTCATTCCTTATTAATTATCATCTTCTTTTCTGCTTAGTTTAATGTTGTGTATACTGCATGATGTATCTTATAATCTCCCTACTGGTCAATTTTTGTTAATTCGTGCTTATATGTGAGTTTTGGATTTACAGTTTGAAAAAGCAGCTGACCCAGAGCTTCCTGGGCATCTTCTTCTTGAACAGTATCAGGTATTCAACAAAATGTTTTCACCACCCCCTAAATTGTTTACATGACACATGTCAATTAATTTTTATGTATGTCATCTAAGTTTTTTTTTCTTTTTATTTCTTTTCAAGTATTATATGCACATGCTTGTGTTTAAACATTCTATAGAACGGATACTTCATTTTTATGGTTATGTAGATTATGAGTTTTGTGATGCACTTGGAATAACTGAAACTATTACAAATATAGGCCCAGCTAGTATCTGCAGTTCGTACCACCTTGGACACATCTTCTAGTCCTAGCTTATTGGAGGCAGGCTTGCACTTGGCTACCAAGGTTGCAGCTTTCATCATTTTATTCATTTCAGTTACCTTTGAAGTTGATTTATTACATGTTTTAACATACCCTAATATTCACCTAATTATTACTCTAAACATATCTCAAGTTAGTAGTCATTTGGAAGTTGGGAGTATTTTAAGGAAGCTCCTCAACTATGAAATTAAACATGATTTTAACTCAATTATATGTAATAATTTCAGATATTAACAAGTGGAATAATCAGTGGGGATCAAGTGGTGGTCAGGCGCATATTTTCTTTGATTTCACGGCCACTGAACGACTTTGAGGACATTTATTATCCTTCGTTTGCGGAATGGGTCACAAGCAAGGCACGTGACTCTAAATGTTATATGAACATAATATATTTCAATATTTTTATATCTAGTTCTTTTATCTTTTTTATAATTCACATTTTAGATCAAAGTAAGACTTCTGGCCGCTCATGCTTCTCTCAAGTGTTATATATATGCATCCTTGAGGAAGCATCAAGATGGAGTTCCAGATGAGTACCAGACATTATTACCATTGTTCCAAAAGAGCTCGAGTGTTCTAGGGAAGTACTGGATCCATACATTGAAGGATTATAGTTATATAAGCTTGTGCCTGAGCCCAAAGAGGAAGGTAAGCATGAACATGAACTTTCAAGATATTCATGGGTGCATACTTTTGTCTCGGAGACAAACCTGGATCATTATGATTATGTTAGTGTCGTCAAAGTTTCTTTCTCATTCTAGTTGCACTTTACTTGCAGTGGAATCTGTTTCTTGATGGGCTGCAATCACCTGTTGTTTCTTCAAAGTTACGCCCATGTTTAGATGAATCTTGGCCTGTAATTTTGCAAGCACTTGCACTCGACTCAGTTCCAGTGAATTCTGGAGGAAATGATTCCACCAAAGCCTCAGTCAAAGAAACTGACAAACATAATGCTGCTAAATGTCAGTATAGCATGGTCCAATTGAAGTTTGAAGATTTCAAGTTCTTATGGGGATTTTCTCTTCTTGGTCTGTTTCAGTCGCAACATCCTATCCTGTACAAACCAATTATACAGTTGGCCTTTGTTAATGTGAAGCATGGTGGCAACTCCCCAAGCGGTGATGTGAAAACCCCAGGCTTGAAATTATATGAAATTGTACTACCTATGTTTCAATTTCTTTCAACTGAGAGTTTTTTTGGAGAGGGACTGCTTAACATGGATATTTGCAAAGAACTGCTGCAGGTGGGTGTTATTTCTTACAGTATTATTTAACATACAGTTCTAAGACATATTTTTTATTTTAGTGGATGCAACATTCAGCCCTCTCAATCAAGTCCTATTAAGACGGCATATTTTTACCTTCATGATATTTCCATGTACTCGTCCATTTATTTTGATTAGAATTTAGAACAAATAACTGAATATTCCTCATTTAAGTTCATGAACTTTGTACAAGAGGATTTATTTCCGCCATGGTGAATGAAATAAGTATTATATTGGATAGTGTGAGACATAAAATAAAACCATTCCAGTGTCCACTCTTCACTTAATAGCTTAAACTTTTGTTTTTTCTTTTTTTCAAGATTTGGTCCTTTAAATGGTATTAAAGCTTCTATTGACTAAGTGGCCAATAGCTCAATCCTTTGCAATTTACATAAGGTAAAGTGGGTCTATGCACTGTCTGCGCTTACGGGTCCTTACGCGAGGTTATGTGTAAAACCAATAATTTTCCTCCACCTAACCATGTTTAAGGAGAAACTGTCCTTGACACAGATCTTGCACGTATGTTTGACATGCACAGTAGATATTCAATTCAATTTGTGATTTAATAAACTAATCAAGGTGAAATAGGTTCTCTGTTTTCTTCAATGTGTATAATTAATACAAATTTGGAATTGCAATAGCGTTGGCACCTAAAACTTCTTAAATCTACCGAGAGTCTGACATAAATGACTGATACTTATTTCTTTTTCATCTTTGCTGGTTTAGAGTAAAACCTACTGTTAACAAAAAGGATTGATGACATACCTGCTCTATGTCAATATATCATGCCAATCCACTACTCTGTATGAAGATATTGGACTGTAAAAGTGTTCTGCTTGTTTTTATTCATGACAAGTTCTTTGAAGATAGTTAAATACATATAAGGAACTATCATGTAGAGAATTCTCATATTTTTCTTTATCATGTTTAATGAATGCAGATTCTTTCTTATTCCACATACATGGATAATTCTTGGAATAGTCTTGCAATATCAATTTTATCACAGGTACGCATTCGATAAATTGATTTCAGGATTTTAACTCTGCATTATATTTTATATCCCTGTAGGGCATATTTTTCAAAACACTGAAAATCCTCGTTTTCTTATTAGGCACGATTTGTTCTTAAATGACATGTTAATCTTATTAGCTGTTCTCCTAATTGGTTCATTTTTTATGACATTCAAAGTTCAAGTTTTATTTGTTTTCCCTACAGGTTGCCCAAAATTGCCCGGAAGAGATTTTCAATAGTGAAAATTTTGCTTTGATAACAATGGAACTTTGTATACACTACCTTTTTAAATTATTTCACAGGTAATTGATTTCCTGTGACTAATAACTTATTGTAGTTTCTTATTGGATGGACATTTTTGCATAGGATATATTATGCTAAATATTCGTGAATGTCTGTTGTCCAGAACTGATACAATTTCGATAGATCACCCAAACTCTGAAGTAAATGTGATACATACACTATGTAGCACAACAGTGGCCGTAATTAACCGTATTGAGACCAAGGTGTGTCTGTTGATAATGATTCTAGATAACAGGTTTTTATTTGAGCCAGTATCATTTTTTGCATATTTAAGATTATATATTCTCGGAAGTCATGGTGCACTTTTTTAATCCTAAAAGATGATTATCATTACTGACTTGCTCTGATTACGATTACTTAAGATGTCCCAGCATCCAAAATCAACGGTTCTGGCATTGGTTTTAGTTGGCTACAAGTGTGTTAAGGAGGCTTCAACTGAGGTTTACTTATCAGAAGCCATTAACATGGTCAACTGTACAATACCTTTGTTAAAGAGAATAAGTGATGGTGAGCTATTTTAATCCAAACCAGTTTGATCCATATGCATACTTCCCACCGTGTGAATTGCTAGTGTGACTATTTATATTTGACGAATATTTCCTCACTGTTTCTTCCCTAAATGTATTTTTGTTTAAATAGGAATTAATTTTGACATGCTTATTTTATTTAGATTCCTTAAATTTTTTTGTGTGGATATATATATATATATATATATATATATATATATATATATATATATATATATATATATATATATATATATATATATATATATATATATATATATATATATATATATATAAACGTAAATAAACATAAATAGAGAAGAACAATAGAACTGGACTGAACCGAACTAAAAATAGGAAGAACAAAACAATTGTTTGTGAGCAAGAACGTTATAGAAGGAAGAACATAGTATTACCCTTAGAGGGTTTGAATTGACATTTATACCCTTAAAAGATAGCAGATGCAATAGTGGTTTGAGGCTGCAATAAGCGGCTGCTACAACCGCTATTGCTGGCAGCGGTTCACAGCCTAGTCGTGTTGTGCCGAACCCTACGAGGGCTATAGTATTCTGTTGTAGCAACTCCATACTTATTTTTTTAGGTCTTTTAATGTTAGTTCTTATATTTCGTAGACTCTTGTCTCCCTTGAGTCTAACAACCTTGTTAAAATATTTGGGTTGAGAAAACATCTCGAGTCCCACAAGGTTCAAGATGTTTTAATTCAAACCAAACATCAAGCTACCAATGTAGGAGTGAAAAATAAAATTTGATTCATTCAACAGTACAACTGAGGGAGTTATTCTCAATTTTATTTTGTAGATGAGGCTGCGCTGGATGATAGTATTCTCCCTTTAAAAGAAATGTTTGAAACTTGTCTAAGTGTTATTGCTTCTTTGACTAAGTATGGCATTGAGGAATTCCATTTGCAGGAGGTTAAGAGTTTAAACCAACGGAAACTAATACATGCAAAGCTTTCATTTTCTCTTGAACAAATCATATTAATTGTGAAACTGGCTCTTGAAAGCAAATATGTTGATAATTGTGAAGCAAGCAAATCCATCTGTGTTATTGCAATGAGATATTGCATTCGCTGTTTCCAAACAGTACTCCGTGATTCCAATATGCAGGTAAATGAATATGTAGGAAATATCACATCATTGCTGTTACCCAGAGAGAAATACCAAAGACTGTAATTTGTTGTTAACAGGTCCAAGTTATAGGTTTGCAATTTCTTAAAGCCAGGATTCAAAGAGGTGTGAATACAGAAGATAACTCATTCTTAATGTTTATTGCTGGGGAGCTAATTACTGATATTTTCACATTGATCCACAAAATGTTAAAGGTACTTACAACATTTGCTCTTGTTTTGCCATTAATGCAACTAAAAATATCATTAGTTCATTTTATCTGCTCATTGAATTTTGCAATTCTTGGTGTAGCTAAAGGATTTATATTTCTTTTGATTGCAGAATACTATAACGAAAGAGTCGGTAAACATTGCCAGTGAATGTTTAAGTCTCATGGTGGTGTTACAAGCCCTAGCTAAAGGTAATGACTGCCAGAGAAGTTTTATGACCTTACTTCTGGAGGCCATTGTCACGATTTTCTTGTCAACAACAGACGGGTTCTCTCCGGTAATATATATAAACTGAGATTTTTAATTGTTGGAGTTAGCTCCTTGTGATTTTATTATGCATTCTTTTGATCATTCAAACAAATGACAGGAAATAAGGGATTTAAGAAACACAGCCATTAAGCTTGTTTCTCGCCTTGCTCAAATTCCTTCATCAGCCATGCATTTCAAGGATGTTTTACTATCAATGCCTCCTCTGCACCGCCATGAACTTCAGGTATTTTTGGTGTTACAAATATGTATATATGTGAACTGATTATTGACATCTATTTTGCTGAACTGTCATGGGTTCTGTTACAGATGTTTAGAAACTTTGTCCATATTCTGATAACATCTCCTGTTGCATACTTCTGTAATGCCACGACATGCAGGGTGTAATACGAGCTTCTGTCACACATGATAAAAACCAAACAGATTTTAAAATACCAGTTTTGGATATTAAAATGCCGAAGCCAGTGGGAGGAAGTGAAGAGAAACACCCCACTCCTTCAGTTGTTGTGATGAAAAAAGATGAGAATAACGAGGAAGAAGATGATGTCAGTGAAGATGAATGGGATGCTTTCCAATCTTTCCCAGTCTCTAAAAATGAAGGTGGAGATGAATCAAACACAGAGCATTCTGCCAAAGAGAAGGATCCTAGCATTGTTGAAAGCTCATCAGATATGGAAGGTTCTAATGCAGATGTTGTGTTTCATGATCAAACTGGACCTGGGGTTAACGAGCCAAGTGACAATGAGCATCAAAAGATGGAGGAAGAACCGCAAAGCTCTGTACTTCAAGAATCGCAAAGCTCAGAAAATGAACTAGATTCTCGTGATCAGAAAACTAAGTTAGGAGCTGAAGGATCGGTTGAAGAGGATATGCTTGAACAAATAGTATCAGATTCTCTGGCACTTCAACAGGGTGTTTTTGAATCAGATGATGATGAACAAAATAATAGAGGTGAAGAAGATGCTAAGGAAGATGGTGTGGATGAAAATGAGAGTCATGACTCTAAGCAAGGAATGTCTGAAAGTCCAGCAGGAAATGAACTAAATTCTTGTGATCAGAAGCCAGAGGTAGAAGCTGAAGAATCAGTTGAAGAGGATGTTCCTGAACAGGTAGTATCAGATTCTCCGAAACATCAACAGAGTGTTCTTGAGTCAGATAATATTGAACAGCGTAACAGATGTTACGAAGACAAAAAGATAGACAGTGTGAATGAAAATGAGAATTACGACTCTAAGCAAGGAACCTCTGAAAGTTCAGGAGAAAGTGCACATCAAGAGATGGAGGAACAATTGCAAAGCTCTAAGCTTCAAGAAGAGGTGTCTTCAATCCCTGGCAATGAACCAGACTCCTGTGATCAGAAACCAGAGGTAGAAGCTGAAGGATCAACTAAAGAGGATATGCATAAATAAGTAGTATCAGATTCTCCGGAACTTCAACAGGGTGTTTCTGAATCAGATAATAATGAACACTGTAACAGATGCGATGAAGATGCTAAGAAAGTCTTGGTGAGTTAAACTGAGTCGTGACTCAGCAAGGAATGTGAAAGTCCAGTAGAAAGTGAACAGAATAGTACAAGATTAGAATGATTAGCTGAAGAGTGGAGACTGTTGGGAATGAAGTATTTGTCAACCAGTTATATGTTGCATGTAGTTTTCTTATTATTGCCTCACATTCATTTGCTCTTACAAGGGGTTCCAAATTTCCATAGGTATAGTTTGATGACATTAAACCTCTATTCATAATTTGTTGCTGAACTGAATGATGGATTGCTACTATATTATTTGGAGTTTGGATGATACTATATATTGTGTCAGTTATGAACAACAGATATTCATGAATGTTTAGCATACATATAATTTTTGTGCGTCGGTGTATTTAAATTCAAGTTTATTTTAATGAGATGGTGAAAATTAGACAGAAATAGAAGCGAGTTCTGAAAATTGTGTAGCTTTGATTACAATCATTTACTCTCAAATTATGATAAATTACTGAATGGGAAAATCAAAATGGCTTCAAGCATTTAGATGATATTTTATAGATCTATATGACTACTTTCAAAACACTGCTTAACATGATATGTATAAGTTAGTTTATGGAGAGACTTGTTATCTACTTATTGAGTTGCAGTCTATTGAAATATTACAATTGTAGGTAATACAAGACTCTTACATATATCTCAGGGAAGTGTTTTGAAGGATATTTATAGTTTAATCGAGGTGTTAGTCCTTGGAGGTTTTTGATGGTAACCAAGACCTTCTCCTTTTTTTCTACTTACATCATAGATTATTGATACAAGTTTGGTTCTGTTAAAGTCAGTTATGACAAACTCTTGAAGAGCCCGCTCATACTCATCAAGTGGTTTGTCCGACATATCCTTAACTAAAACAATTTAATCTCTTTCTAATTTTTCAATCTTATTTGTAGAAATATTTAATTCATCTTTCATATGACCATATTGTTTTTGTATAATTTTCATATATATAGCTTTCTCTTGACATCTATCCATAAGATCTTGACATAAAGTAATTAAATCAAATCTATAGAGTTTAGAGAATGCCTTATTTGCATCCTCTTAATTTGAGTTAGAATCAGCTTCTGAGAATGTTGAAACCATTAAAACTAGATTGACTTCTTCTTCATTCTTGTCAGCCTCTTCATTAGCATCAAGCTCATCCCAAGTTGTTATGAGACTTTTCTTAAACTTGCTTCTGAAGTTGTTCTTCTGAAAGCTTTTCTTTTTGACTTTGTCCTTCTGAAGCTCTGGGCAATCAACTATGAAATGATCAGATTTTTGACAGTTGAAGCACCCTTTTTGATCATCTTTGTTAACTTTATAGCTTGTTCCTCTGAAGGCAAATCTTCTTCTAGAGAACCTCTTGTTCTTGTTAGCAAGATACTGAAATCTCTTTATGATGAAAGTCATTTCGTCATCATTTGAATCTTCATTGGAGGCTTCAGTATGAGTGACTTCTTTTTGCTCTTAAGTCTTTGAAGATTTAAGAGACTTCCCAACATATTTCAAAGGCAGAGACTTGGATTTCTTGTTTGGTTCTTCATCTCCATTGAGTTCTAACTCATGGTTTTGGAGATTATTGATCATACTTTCAAAACTGATATTGTTAAAGTCTTTAGCTTCTTGAATAGTTGTCACTTTGGGTATGTATCTGACAGGGAGACTCCTAAGAATTTTCTTGACATGATCAGAAGTGGTATAACTCTTCTTCAAAATCTGAAGTCCACACACAAGAAGATGAAACCTTGAAAACATAGTTTCAATATTTCATCCTCTTTTATCTTGATCAAGCTCATATTGTTGAACCAGAAACTTCCTTGACTTGTTGGTTTCCTTCATAAGTAGCACATAAAGATTCAAAAATAGTTTTGGCAGAAGATTTGTCAATGATCTTTATATACCATGAGACAAAACATCTACAAGAATGTCTCTCAGTCTGTGATATTTTCTATAGATCTTCTTTAAAATAGGTGTGAGAGTTTTTCTATCAACTACCATTCATACTCCATTCACAAGAATATCAATATCATCTTCAAGAATGTCACACAGCTTATCATCAAAACTTATAATGTGTGTACATCTTTTCCACCATTCAAATTCAGTAGAGTCTCCATTGAATGTTGGAGGTTTAGTAACATAGTTGTTCTTTTCAGATGTACTATAATCATGATTAACATTATCAAGAGGAGTGAGTTGTGGGCTAGGACCACCATCAAGAGTGATATGATTCAGTTTCAGAATCACTCACAATAAAGAAAGAAGTGTTTTCTTAGGATCCAGACTTTGCTCTGATGCCAACTGAAGGCGAGAAAAACATAAGAAGGGGGTTGAACTGTGTTGATTTTTTCTCCTTAAATTTCTTCTTCTTCTATTTCTGATGGTTCTCAACCAGATTCTGACGCAGAAAATTCAATTTACTTCTGATAAATCCTATCAAATTTTGAACCAGAATCTGACGTAGAGTAATAGAGTTGACAGTAACGGAATATAGTACAAAAGCAATGAAACCTTTAGAGATGACATATGAAATGAATAAATTTCTGTTATTCGAGGCCACTTAACCTTGATTGATCCTTCGTCAGGGAAAACTTTAACTCCAATCTAAAAATCATATTAAATCATATTATGGCACTACCTTCACTTGAATGTATAGTAAATATGAATTCATGACTTCAAATATTAGCCGATGACCTCAACTGTTTCTAGTGAGATCAATTGTTATGGAGAGAGAAGGGAGAATATGGACTTGGGTCCTGCATACCTATGTTTCTTTGAATTATGTTGGGAAACAATCTATTCATTCATTATTTGCTCACAAGAGAGCTAATTCTTTCAAAGTTTGTTCCACCGTGTACTGCAATTCAATAATTCATTCCAGTTCAATGGCAAAAGCTTCCAAAACATGAATCAAATACATAAAATTTGTAACCAACTTTTACTTACATAATAAGCATAATATGGAAAGATGCATAAATAGAACAAAATCTTGAACCAAAATTTTTGAACCATATAGGACATAGAAAAAAGTGGAAGAGAAAACACTTGTTATGAAAACCTAAGACACTGTCCACAAAAGACAACATCAAAAACTCAAAAAAATACCTAGTAGCAAAATTCTGAATCTAGTAGAAAAAAATCAAAGTGTAGAGCAGGAAAAATGGACAAAATATTAGCATAAGTTTCAAATACATAAATCACTTTTACCGACGTGTATACTTCGAATATTCAATTGCATCAAAGCATATAAGGTAGGTATAATAAAACTTATTAATCTACTAAGCAAGGCATTAAAAGGTAATATACATTTAACAAAAAGTTATGAGCACAACTCAAACAACTATAAATCAAAGATTTGTTAGATCCACAGGCCTACATTTCTAGCCATACTATTCCACCCTCTATTTTTCAATGGTAGTCAACAAAAGAATAGTAACTTTGAATTTTGACCAAGAGAATAGTAACTTTGAAGTTTGACCAAGAGAATAGTAACTTTGAATTTGACCAAAAAAATAGTAACTTTGAATTTGACCACATGAATCCTATAAATACTCATTGAAGTTGTAGGAAAATTCAATTTTTCTCAAGACAATGAATGCATTTGCATTTGACAGAAAAATTGTAATTTGAGAGTTAGAGAAATTTTCTAGTGTGAGAAAAATTTCTGTGAGAGAAACTCTTGGGTGTAATTGGATTGTGGGTGAGAGAAACTTTTGAGTGTTTGTAAACACAGTGTATTTTTCTCTTTTCAGTAAAAGGTCTGCAGCAGCCCGGAGACGTAGGCATACTTGGCCGAACTCCGTTATCAATTGTGTGTGTGTTTTTATGCTTCTGCATATTATTGTTTTTACGAATCTGACTAAGAGGAAATTCGGCGTAGTTTTCTAACAACTGGCATCAGAGCTGGTTGGTTCGGCCGAATAATTGTTTTGGGGGAAAGTACTATTCATGTGAATAGTAACTTTGTGATTAGTGTTTTTCGTGAATAGTGAAAATTGGTCAGCATTACCAATTTTTTCGGTGGTTTGCATAAATTATCATAGGCGATCCAGAGGAGTCAGGTTCGAGTAGGAACTATGGCGGCAGACGAAGGAAAAGTGAAAATCGAAAAGTTCGACGGTGCGGACTTCAGCTTTTGGAAGATGCAAATAGAGGATTATTTGTATCAGAAAAGCATGCATCAACCTCTCACGAGTAAACCAGCAGATATGAAAGAAGATGACTGGAAACTTCTTGATAGAAAGGCTCTTGGAGTCATTCGATTGACGTTATCTCGTAATGTTGCCTTCAACATTGCCAAAGAAAAGACTACGGCTGGTCTTATGAAGGCCCTTTCTAACATGTACGAAAAGCCATCGGCCTCAAACAAAGTTCATTTGATGAGGCGGTTGTTCAACTTACGGATGGCAGAAGGTGCATCAACGGCGCAACATCTAAATGAACTCAGCACAGTCACAACCCAGTTGAGTTCAGTTGGAATCGACTTTGATGATGAAGTACGGGCTTTGATACTCTTGTCTTCCCTACCAGAAAGTTGGAATGCTACTGTCACAGCTGTGAGTAGCTCATCGGGAAGCAACAAGTTAAAATTTGATGATGTTCGTGATTTGGTTCTCAGTGAGGAGATCCGACGGAGAGAGTCGGGTGAATCATCAACCTCTTCAGTATTGCATACAGAGTCAAGAGGAAGGAGTTCAATCAAAGGAAGCGGACGCGGAAAATCAAAAGAAAGGCGATCCAAGTCCAGAAATCATCATAGTTCTAACAACTCAAAGACTATTGAGTGTTGGAATTGTGGGAAGACGGGATACTATAAAAACTAGTGCAGGAGTGCACCAAAGAGACATGAGGCGAAAGATGAGGCAAACGTTGCTTCAACCTCAAGAGGAGGTGATGCATTAATATGCTCTTTGGAGAACAAGGAAGAGTCGTGGGTGTTAGACTCTGGAGCATCCTTTCACGCAACTTCGCAGAAAGAACTCATCGAGAATTATGTCCCTGGAAACCTTGGTAAAGTTTACCTTGGTAATGAACAATCTTGCGAGATTGTAGGAAAAGGTGTAGTGAAGATCATGTTGAATGGGTCTGTTTGGGAGCTGAAGAATGTCAGACATATCCCCGACCTGACAAAGAACTTAATCTCAGTAGGCCAGTTGGCCAGTGACGGCTACACAACAATCTTCCACGGAGATCAGTAGAAAATTTCAAAGGGTGCAATGACGATAGCTCGCGGTAAAAAGAGTGGTACTCTTTACAAGACGGCAGGAGAATGTCATCTTATTTCGGTGGCAGCAAGTGGAAATCCCAACCTATGGCACCAGAGACTTGGCCATATGAGTGAGAAAGGGATGAAGGTAATGCACTCGAAGGGCAAACTTCCAGGTCTTCAGTCAGTAGAAATTGACATGTGTGAAGATTGTATATTTGGAAAGCAGAAGAGAGTTAGCTTTCAGACAAACGGAAGGAAGCCAAAGAAGGAGAGACTCGAGCTCGTTCACTCTGATGTTTGGGGTCCAACGACAGTCTCATCCATTGGTGGAAAACGATACTTTGTGACTTTTATTGACGACCACTCCAGAAAGGTATGAGTATACTTTCTGAAACATAAATCTGAAGTATTTGAAGCTTTCAAGATATGGAAAGCCATGGTGGAGAATGAGACAGGGTTGAAGATCAAAAAGCTCAGAACTGACAATGGTGGTGAATATGAAGACACCAGATTCAAGAAGTTTTGCTATGGGCATGGGATCAGAATAGAGAGGACCGTGCCAGGTACGCCTCAACACAATGGTATAGCTGAGCGCATGAACCGAACATTGACTGAAAGAGCCAGAAGCATGCGTGTGCAATCAGGTCTTCCAAAGCATTTCTGGGCAGAAACAGTCAACACAGCAGCTTACTTGATCAACCGAGGTCCATCAGTGCCATTGGAACATAGACTACCAGAAGAGGTATGGAGCGGAAAAGAGGTAAAACTCTCACATCTTAGAATTTTCGGTTGTACAGCATATGTACACATCAGCGATCAAGGCCGGAACAAGCTTGATCCCAAATCAAAGAAGTGTACTTTCATTGGTTACGGTGAAGATGAGTTTGGTTACCGTCTTTGGGATGACGAGAACAGAAAGATAATCCGCAGTAGAGATGTGATCTTCAATGAGAGGGTAATGTACAAGGACAAGCATGATACAGGTGCCATCAACTCATAACCAAGTGGGCCAGTTTATGCAGATGTGGACGATGTCCTTGAAAGACCCACATTTGATAGTCCTCAGCCAGAAGAATCAACTGAACCAGGCAATGTGCAGCAGTCTGACAGAGCAGAGCATTCTACTCCAGCTCCGGAGTTAAGGAGGTCTTCTCGAGTTCCTGTACCTAACAGGAAATACATGAGCTACATGTTGTTGACAGATGGAGGAGAACCTGAAGACTATGCAGAAGCATGTCAGACAGTAGATGCGAACAAGTGGGAGCTTGCCATGAAAGACGAGATGAAGTCTTTGATCTCAAATCAAACATGGGAACTAGAAGAGTTACCTATGGGAAAGAAGGCACTTCACAATAAATGGGTGTATCGAGTGAAGCAGGAGCATGATGGCTCTAAAAGATATAAAGCTCGACTTGTTGTAAAAGGATTCCAGCAAAAGGAAGGAGTCGATTACACCGAGATTTTCGCACCAGTTGTGAAGCTCAATACTATCAGGTCTGTGTTAAGTATTGTTGCCAATGAAGAGCTCTACTTGGAGCAGTTGGACGTGAAGACTGCATTTCTTCACGGAGACCTAGATGAGGAGATCTATATGCACCAAACCAGAAGGTTTCTCAGAGAAAAAGAATATGGTGTGCAGATTAAAGAAGAGCTTGTATGGCCTAAAGCAAGCTCCAAGGCAGTGGTATATGAAGTTTGAGAGCTTCATGCACAAGGAAGGTTTCAAGAAGTGCAATGCTGACCACTGTTGTTTCTTCAAGAGATATAACTCCAGTTATATCATTTTGCTACTTTATGTCGATGATATGTTAGTAGCAGGTCCAGATATGACCGAGATCAGAAATTTGAAGAAACAATTGTCAAAAGAATTTGACATGAAAGATTTAGGTTCAGCGAAGAAGATCCTTGGAATACAAATCACGAGAGATAAGCAAAAGGGAACCTTACAGTTATCTCAGACAGAGTACATCAACCGTGTTTTGCAGAGATTCAACATGGACAACGCCAAACCGGTTAGCACACCTTTGGCTAGTCATTTTCGTCTATCAAAGGATCAGTCCCCTAAGACAGAGGAAGATAAGGAATTAATGGCTAAGATTCCATATGCTTCAGCCATAGGAAGTTTGATGTACGCGATGGTCTGCACGAGGCCAGACATTGGCCATGCAGTGGGAGTTGTAAGCAGGTTTATGTCAAATCCAGGTAAAGCTCATTGGGAAGCTGTGAAATGGATTTTGAGATATCTACGAGGCACTAAGGAGAAGTGTTTGTGCTTTAGTAAAGGTAAGTTAAAAGTACAAGGGTACGTAGATGCAGACTTTGCAGGTGAAGTTGATCACCGAAGAAGCACGACTGGTTACATATTTACTGTTGGTACTAGTGCTGTTAGTTGGATGTCGCGGATACAAAAGATTGTTGCTCTATCCACTACAGAGGCTGAATATGTGGTAGTAACAGAAGCTAGCAAAGAATTGATATGGCTTCAGGGATTGTTAACAGAGTTGGGTTTCATCCAAGAGGATAATGTCTTGCACAGTGATAGTCAGAGTGCAATACATCTGGCAAAGAATTCAACATTTCACTCTCGAACGAAGCACATTGATCTCCGTTATCACTTCATCAGATCTCTGATTGAGGATGAGGTACTAACATTGAGGAAGATCTTAGGAAGCAAGAATCCAGCAGACATGTTGACAAAGGTGGTGACCATTGACAAACTGAAGTTGTGCTCAACTTCAGTTGGCCTGCTAGAATAATATGCAAGAGAGGCTGCTGCATGATCGAGGTGTGAAGACCGACTGAAGTCAGTCTTCAAGTGGGAGATTGTTAGATCCACATGCCTACATTTCTAGCCATACTATTCCACCCTCTATTTTTCAATGGTAGTCAACAAAAGAATAGTAACTTTGAATTTTGACCAAGAGAATAGTAACTTTGAAGTTTGACCAAGAGAATAGTAACTTTGAATTTGACCAAAAGAATAGTAACTTTGAATTTGACCACATGAATCCTATAAATACTCATTGAAGTTGTAGGAAAATTCAATTTTTCTCAAGACAATGAATGCATTTGCATTTGACAGAAAAATTGTAATTTGAGAGTTAGAGAAATTTTCTAGTGTGAGAAAAATTTCTGTGAGAGAAACTCTTGGGTGTAATTGGGTTGTGGGTGAGAGAAACTTTTGAGTGTTTGTAAACACAATGTATTTTTCTCTTTTCAGTAAAAGGTCTGCAGCAGCCCGGAGACGTAGGCATACTTGGCCGAACTCCGTTATCAATTGTGTGTGTGTTTTTATGCTTCCGCATATTATTGTTTTTACGAATCTGACTAAGAGGAAATTCGGCGTAGTTTTCTAACAAGATTTTACTCTTTCAGTGTCTTAATTATACATGTCTATAACAAAAAATTATGAGCACAACTGAAACAACTACAAAACTATATCAAAGTAAACTACATAAATATAAATGCGAGATATTGTGATATTCTTAGTACGAACTAATGAACGAATAATATTTTCAGAAGGCTTCACAGATTTACTACTTTCCCGTCTATCAAAACTTCAATTTTCCATATTTAATATTAAAAACTCAATCTTCTAATTTATATTAATGTACCCTTAATTTTTTTTTACATAAATCAGTTTGATAACTGATACTGCCTACATATATGCCTTGATTGTCCATTGACCTCTTTGTTGGAAGATATACTAACAACTGAAAAAGTGTATGCAATTTGGAGTATCAATTTTTTAAGACTTAAAATGTTATTTGCAAATATGTTTTCAAATTATTGTAAATATTAGATTGTAAATAGTAATTATTTCTATTAGTAATGAGGCCCATTAGTCAAAGTCCATTAGGTTTTCTATTCTCTCTTATTTAAAGCATGTATATGTAACATGTAAGGATGACTTTTTAATATATCAGTAAAATATTTTGTAACATGATATCAAGAGCTCTCGATTTTGGGGGATTCGCTTCCGCCTAAACCCTAGCCGCATTGTAGCGGAATTTTTTACTGCAGTTTGCAGTTTGTTGTTGTTTTTTTGGGTGTTTGGGTCACTGTTGTTTTGTGTTGTAGCACATCGTGCTTCTTGTTTTTGTTCACTCATCTTTGAAACCCTAACCCATCCTGTTTCTTGGTTTGTTTTCTCTCGATTGTCCTTTCAATGCTGAGATTATTAACGATCAACCACCTCTAGCAGTTACTGGTAAGAGTTTGTGTTCCCGATCTCTTACTGTTTGTGGTAATATTCCTAAGAATGCGTGGATTCTTGACTCTGGTGCTACTAATCATATGATATTTGATTCCACATTATTATGTTCTTATACCACACCTTCGAGTATTCCTTATATCATTGTTGCTGATGGCTCTCATGCTTGTGTTGTTGGCACTGGAAATATTGACTTGCAACCTCCATGCCCGTGATCTGAATTGTAAAGTAATTTTTTCTATGTCCCATTGTGTTTTTTAGGACCTTACCACGGGGCAGACGATTGGAATTGCTAAGGAAAAGGAAGGGTTATACTACTTCTCTGATGACCATCCAAAGGTGTTGCCCTCCTGTTTCCAGTCTCAGTCTTCCTCTTCAGCCTCACAAATTTGGCTTCAGCACAAGCGTCTCGGTCATCCTCCATTTTATATAATTAAGTCTATGTTTTCGTCGTTGTTCTTACACCATTATGTTGAGTCTTTTAAGTGTGATGTTTGTCAGTTGGCTAAACACAATCGTGTATCTTTTCCTTCCAGTTTTAATAAAAGTGATGAACCTTTTGATTTGATTCATTCTGATGTTTGGGGACCTGCCCCTACCTCTAATATTTTTGGTGCAAAATGGTTTGTCTCATTTATTGATGATTGTACTCGGGTAACTTGGATTTTCTTGATGAATACTAAATCCGAAGTACCACAAATATTTATCCAATTTTATAATATGGTACAAACGCAATTTGGGAAAGGCATAAAAAGAATTCGTTCTGACAATGGTAAAGAATATGTCAATCATATCTTTTCCAACTTCACTAGTAAACATGGCATTCTCCATGAATTCACATGTGTTGACACCCCACAACAAAACGGTGTCGCATAAAGAAAAAATCGTCATTTACTTGAAGTTGCTCGATCTCTCCTTTTTCAAATGTCTGTTCCTACCTCTTATTGGGGTGAGGCAATTCTTACTGCTGCCTATCTGATTAACCGGGTCCCATCTCGAGTGTTAGGTAATAAAAATCCTGCCCAATTTATGCTTTCACGTTTTCCATCTGTTCCTATCTTACACACTCTTGAGTCTCGCATTTTTGGTTGTGTTGCTTTTGTTCATGTTCACAAACAATATCGCAACAAATTGGATCCCCGTGCTGTCAGATGTATCTTTCTGGGTTATGCATCCAACAAAAGAGGGTACAAATGTTATCATCCTCCGAGTCGAAAATTCTTTGTCTCCAAAGATGTCACCTTTCATGAAAATGTGTCATATTTCACTCGTTCTCAGTCTCAGGGGGAGAACATAAGTGACTTAGAGTCAGAGTCTGAGTCTGAGTCCGAGTTTCTGATCCTTGGTCCTAGCCTCCCTAGAACACCTATCAGTGTTCCCTCTCTTGAACCCGAGTTGTCACCTAGTTTGAGTTTGAGTCCTAGTTCAACACCTGAATCTGAGCCAGTAAGTGTTCCTGGTCCTTCAAGGCCTTATGTTTTACAGGAATCAGCACCTCCAGCACCAACTCTAGTGTATCAGAGAAGAAGTAAACCTGACCTTCTCCAGAAACAAATTCAATCGCCTGAACCGGAGGTAAGTACTGAAAATGATTCCTCTAGTGATGATTGTGTCATTTCTGATACTTGTGACACTAATCCAGTTGATTTACCCATTGCTTTGAGGAAGGATAAAAGATCTTGTCCCTCCCTATATCGACACCCTATCTCTCAATATGTCTCCACTAAACATATTTCCACATAATATCAAAGTTTTATTGCAACTGTTGATTCTGTGAAAATCCCATCATCTGTTGAAGAAGCATTGCAAAATAGAAATTGGGCCCAAGCTATGGATGAGGAAATGAGAGCACTTGAAAAAAATGGTACTTGGGAGATTATTGAAAGGAAAAGACAAAAGTCCAGTTGGATGCAGATGGATCTATATTGTAAAGTACAAATCTGATGGTACACTTGATCGGTACAAAGCAAGACTAGTGGCAAAAGGTTATACTCAGACGTATGGTATTGATTATGAGGAGACATTTGCCCCAGTGGCAAAGATGAATACTGTTCGAACTTTACTATCTCTTGCTGCTTCATGTGGATGGGAATTGCAACAATTTGATGTTAAAAATGCGTTCTTGCATGGAGACTTAGAGGAAGAAGTGTATATGGAGATTCCACCAGGTGTTGGCATAACAAATGGAGCTAACAAGGTGTGTAAATTGAAGAAAGCCTTATATGGACTAAAGCAGTCCCCTCGGGCATGGTTTGGAAGATTCACAAAGGCAATGATGTGTTTGGGCTATAAGCAAAGTCAAGGAGACCACACTTTATTTTTTAAACATTCATAAGGAGGAAAACTGACTGTACTTCTTGTTTATGTTGATGATATTATTGTTACAGGAGATGATTTGATTGAGAGACATTTCCTCAAAGAGAAATTATCAACAGAGTTTGAGATGAAAGACCTTGGGCAACTCAAGTATTTCTTGGGAATTGAGGTAGCCTACTCAAAGCAAGGCATCTTTATTTCTCAAAGGAAGTATGTGCTTGATCTTTTGCAGGAAACTGGCAAACTTGGATGCAAACCTGCAAGTGTTCCCATTGAACAAAATCACAGGATAAGCTTTGAGGAGGAAAGTGACAAAGTTGACAAGGGTCAATATCAGAGATTAGTGGGAAAATTGATTTACTTGGCACACACTAGACCAGATTTGGCATATGCAGTCAGTGTGGTGAGCCAATTCATGCATGATCCGAGGGTGAGACATTTGCAGGCTGTAGACCGTGTTCTACAATATCTTAAAGCAACTCCAGGGAGAGGACTTTTGTTTAAAAGAGGTGGAAATCTAACTATGGAGACTTACACTAATGCGGATTATGCCGGATCAGTGAGTGACAGAAGATCTACGTCAGGCTATTGTACTTTTCTGTATGGTAACCTTGTAGCTTGGAAGAGTAAGAAGCAAAGTGTAGTTGCTCGATCAAGCGCCGAGGCAGAATTTAGAGCTATGGCACTAGGAATTTGTGAGCTATTGTGGATGAAACAAATTCTAGAAGACTTGAAGATACAATGTGAAGGTCCTATGAAATTGTTTTGTGACAATAAATCGGCTATTAGTATTGCTCATAATCCTGTTCAGCATGACAGGACTAAACACATTGAGATTGACCGACATTTTATCAAGGAGAAGTTGGATAATGGACTGATAACTACATCTTACGTTCTTTTCGGGCATCAACTGGCAGATGTGTTAACAAAAGGCTTACCAACAGAAAGATTCAGGCAACTTACTTGCAAGTTGGGAATGATAGATATCCATTCACCAGCTTGAGGGGGAGTGTTGTAAATATTAGATTGTAAATATTAATTATTTCTATTAGTAATGAGGCCCATTAGTCAAAGCCCATTAGGTCTTCTATTCTCTCTTATTTAAAACATGTAGATGTAACATGTAAGGATGACTTTTTAATATATCAGTAAAATATTTTGCAACACAAATGAATGTTAATTCATAGAAATAATGCTTTTGTTTGTCAAAGAATACCTGCTAAGATGGATGTTCATAGACAAAAACCAACTCAAAAATGAGAAATGACTCTCTCAATCATATAAAAATCATACATGCATGAATCAAATTGGGATGTATGAAATGCATGCTCAAAAAGCAACAAAAAGGAATAGCTTGAGTCATAGATAGAAATCCTTTAGGACATGACTCTACCACTAGGATATGAGGCTTGAATGGCAGGCATATGTGAAGTTGTCATTGCATACATTGGGTCCACCATATGGAACAATTTGATGACATGGTACTGTATAACCCAGCATTGCAGTATAACCATGACCACCAAGATAAATGGTTGTATTCACCCGACCCGGCACACCATATATCTGAAGGTATTGTTTACCCACCACATAAGGGTTGTACATACTTTATTAGACAAGATAGAAGAAGTTGAAAAATTCAGCATCATACAAATGACATTGACATGTATCTTAACCCAATTAAAAAAACTAATTTGACTAGTGAGTAGACGAATTTAAGTTCATATTGTTAGAAGTAATTTATATTCATAAACAGTGTTTTGACTCAGAAACAAAAGTTTATGAGGTTGTTGTCTCAGAAGCGGTGTTTAGGTTGTAGTTGGTTTAAAGTTTTCAGAAGGTGCATTGCTCAATTAGTATAGTTTGCATTTTCGCCTACATGACATTCTTATTTGTGTATATAAACAAGTGTGTAACCGAGTTTCATTATGCAGTGAATAGAATTTCTCTCTCCTTCAAAGTTAGTTAGATCTATTCTCTCTCCTCTCTCTCTCTCTCTCTCTCTCTCTCCTTCCATCTTCATACTCTTCATCTTCAACCTTGTGTACCAACAATTGGTATCTAGAGCTTCGATTCGATTCACAAGGAAGATTCACAGGGAAACACGAGTGTACGGTGAGGCGTGTGTGATTATTTTGTTTCTTGAATTCACGTTGAATTCACAGTCGGAGTCGTAACAAAAATGCATTACTTGATTTTCCAGGATTGAGAAACACTAGTGTTTGGTGAGATTTAGGTGAGTTTCAGTGCACAAAATCGAAGATGAACGACGAAAAATGGTAGCTTGAATACAAAGCTTCCAGTGTTTGATGGAAAGAATTGAAATCAGCAGTCGATTAAGATGCGTATTTTTTTTGCGCTTAAGACGTTCTTGATCTCGTTGATGACATTTATGTTCTGGTTGTAACAGATGCGACAGAAGCACAAAGAAACATGCAAAGAGAAACGAGGAGGAAAGATCAAAAGATGTTGTTCTACAACCATCAATATGTGGATGCGAACATGTTTGAGAAAATCGATGATTCGACGACGACGAAGGTTGCGTATGACACACTGGTATGGTGCTACGACGGGGATGCATCAATGAAAAAGGTGAAGCTTCAGTCTCTACGTAAGTAGTATGAGAATCTCAACATGAAGGACAATGAGAATACCTGATTACATTTCTAGAGTGATTCTGATCACCAATGAGATGAAATCTTGTGGAGAAACTTTGTCAGAACAAGTAATCATTGAGAAGGTACTGAGATTTCTTACTCATCAATTTAATTACATTATTGTAGCAATTGAACATTCTAAGTACCTAAGCACCATGAGGATTGAAGAGCTGAGACACTTGTCCCAAGCTGGGGGACTCACTCTCTAAGTAAGTACTTGCCTCTAACTAAGAGACTCATCTAAAGTTGAAGGACTCACCCTTTAAGTAAGTAACCGCCTCAATACGAAGGACTCGCATTATAAGATAAGTAGTTGTCATTAGCTAAATGACTCATTGAAGGGTGATGGGCGTCCCACCTAAAGGAAAGACGTTTTCAAACACTTGCCCTAAACAACGCCCTCCTGCTTTAGGGACTATGTAGTGTTATAGTTGTGAGTGCAGTCACTTGAGTGAGACGTCGCCTAAGCGATGCCCACACCAGAAAAGAGGGCTCTCCCTCGCCACTAATGACATGTAATGCCGTTAGTCAAAGGAGATGGAGTCCACTACTACCCGTGAAAGAGTAGTTGGTCAATAACTTCCCTTACGCACAAGGGAGCGGTTGCCGCCTCAAAAGGTGACCAAAACCTTAAGCTCAATAGCCTTTATAAATATCTCTTCCCCAAGGAAAGAAGGGATAGATCTTAAGTCATACGAATCATACCCCTATATATCCTTATACCTAAGCATATCTTTTCGTAACCAGGTTTTATCATCTCACACGAACAATTCCCTATAACCCCCATAATCACCACCATATTGGGCTTATCATCGTCGTAGGCAAGCCATAGCCACTGTTACTTGTTATACACCTATAAAGGATTTTTAGTCTCCTCGCCCTTGCAGGAGAAACACACACTTGTACTTTTTGACTAGTACATGTTGCGGCAAAGGTTGCATCGATTTTTGGCCTTGGATAAGTTGTTGAAAATACTAGAAAATAGAAAAGACTTGAAATGTGCTTTGACCGATTGTTAGATGGACTAGATCTTCCAATAGAGGAGGAGGAAAAGAAGTCATAAGGACAGGATCGTCTTCGACCGTAGGAAGGAGATGAGTCTCCCTCACAAGATCAAGAACATTGATTGTGGAAGCGATTACACTGACAATATTCCATTATGCGATTGATCAAATAACTCTCAATATTGTCGCAGTTTCACAAGTTCGATCGATAATTTGGGCGAGAAAAATATGAGATTGAAACTTGTCAAGTTGTGGTGAAGAAAATATTTAAAAATATATAATAATTTGTATTTTTAATTTGTAAATTTATTAAATATTTGATGAAAAATTGATTTTCTTTACTATTTAATAAATTTTATCATAAAATTAAAATCATATTTTTTTAATATACCTCACATATTATATAAATAATTAAACTATTGTTAGAATATTAAATAATAAATTCTTATTAGATGATCGTTTAAAGAGTTTCAATGTATTTCAATGAATCTCTTATTATAATTATTGTTTTAGTATTTTTGTAAAATTAAAGTATTTTACAAGCATCTCCCATTTTTTCACCAATAAAAATAAAAACAAAATTTTATTTAATAATTTGAATTAATTAAAAAATTAAATTTACCAAAAAAAAATCATTAAAAATAATATAGTATTGATGTAAAGAAATATTATATATATTTAATTAAAATATTTTAAACTGTTAAATTATATATTTTAAAAATAAAACTGTGATATGACATGATACATGATAGCCAGATTTTAAATATTCCATTCTCTTCGATTTTAAATCCAAAATTTGTAAGGAGTTACGTAATTGGACTATGAGGAACATGAACCCAGTTGTATTATTAAACCGGAATTGAATCAGTACTCAGTAGAAACCATTAAACCGGACTACTAATCCGGTTTAATTACAGCTGAAGTAAACCATGTCTCGAACCGTCCGGTCCGGATTTTAAAATATGGTATACGGTGAGAGATGAAAGTGTAGCCATTAGTGCTCAAGTCTCATCTCTCTCCGTTTGCGCTGCACACCGCCGCCAACCTCCACGGTGCCGACGACCTCCGCCAACCTCCACGGTGCCGACGACCGCCGCCAACCTCCACGGTGCCGACGACCGCGCAAGGTCTGCAGTACACGCCGCCTCGTTGTGGAGGTGAGTGAGTTCTCCTCAATAAACCCTAGGGAAATTCATGTTTTAACTTTCATGGATGAATTAAAACTAAATAAGCAAATACTATATGTTTTTCATTCTTGAGTTCAATTTATTGATTTTTCCGTTCATTTTATGGCTTGTATTCATTCTATTATTTTCCAAATTTTTGAATATTATTGAATTTTGAAATAGTAAAATGGCCACTGTTTCCTATTGTTGTATAATTAGGTTTTAAATCTCCTAATTTGTGCAATCCATGGTTAATTTTCCTAATTTACTACTGTGTAGGATTTAATTTGCCTTTGCTTTTTTTCTTGGCTTCAACGCACTTTAGACACTCCTCATATTAATGATGATTAATGAGTTAAAGAACTTAAATTTGTTTGTAATTATTTGGTAGGAGATGGATAAATGAAGAGGAATACTAGCATATCTTGTTTTAGAATTTTTTTCTAATAAAATAAATTGCTCCATTTAGACGCATATATTAGTTTTCATTCTCAATTTAAATAATTTATAGATGATGTTCATATTCTATTAATTACAAAATATATATGTATCGGCGTCGGTGTCATATGTTTTTGACATTAGAAGTATAGGCATGTCTATGTTGTATGTTAGAGTCCACCCTTCATAGATAGTTATAAGTTTGGATTTGAATACATATATTAAACTTTATTTTTTAATTTTAATATTTATTTTTGCATGTACGATAAGGATTATTAATTAAAGTTAAATTGTTCGCACCCCATGATCAGGGTTCTGAATACGCCACTGGCCATCACATAAAGTTTTCAGGTTTTGAATTGTTAGAGGTTAGGCCATAGAGAGAGATTGAGAGAGAGATGCAGCATCAGCATAAGCTTCTCATACTGTATGCAACTCAAACCGGCAATGCATTGGATGCTGCTGAACGTCTTGCTCGTGAAGCCGAACGAAGATCCTGCCCCAACAAACTTCTTTCTCTTCATGATTATGATCCTGTATGATAAATTTTATATATGCCCTTTTGCAATTTTGGGATTTTTTTTTTCAAAATCTTCTTTTGATATCAAGGTTAAATTTTTGCTAATGAGTTGCTTTGTTCAGAGTTTGTTACCTCAAGAAGAGGCTGTCATTTTTGTGGTTTCTACCACAGGCCAGGGAGATGCCCCTGATTCCATGAAGGTAACTTAACCCTTTTATTTATTTAGTTTTTTTTTTTGTTCCTTTTCTTAGCATTATTTGAAGTTGTTTTTTAATCAATAGTTTTGCTGATTCTTCTTTTGTGGTTCCAGGTCTTTTGGAGGTTTCTTCTTCAGAGAAATCTAAACAACCATTGGCTGAAAGGGGTTCATTACACTGTCTTCGGTTTGGGTGATTCTGGTTATCAGAAATACAATGTAATCATGCTTATTGAGTTGTGACATCTGTGTTTGGAAAGTTGTGTTTCATTCTGTTAGATTATAAGTATTGCTGTACTTTTGAGAGCTGCATTGTTTATTGATTATGTGCTTCTTGATACTGAGTCACTGTAAGCTAAATAGACACTGAATGATATTTTGATTATGACTAAACAACTTAATTTTGATGGATACAAATTTTATTATTTTGCACATGAGTTTATTTGGTTTAGTTTCATGTTTTGAATAACCCGTACTTGCAAACTGTGGCAGTTTGTTGCAAAGAAGCTGGACAAAAGATTAATGGACCTTGGAGGAACAACTATTGTAGAAAGAGGCTTGGGAGATGATCAGCACCCTTCAGGGTATGATTTTGGATTATGTTGTCGATTAAGAATATTCAGCTTGATTTAGTAGAAACATCTACCTTTGTGCTTGTGGAATATGAAAAAGTTAAACAATGTGATTAAGTTATTGATTTTTCCTGAATGTACTCCGTGAGTTTTGGTATTCTTGTTTTTAGTAGTTGGTATTCATTCAAGTGTGTGAATTCTTCTATTCTTTTCTTTGATAAATGCTTCCTTGGATGATATGAATCTACCCTACCCGTAGGATTTTGGTATTATACCTTGTTACTACTAGTTATGGAGAACTAGGTTATACATAATAATTACTTTACTTTTTTTAGTTTTTTTTAAAGCATGTTATTTTTTTTAATGTATTTATTATATTCTCAGTAGTTGTATTATTGGAGTATAAAGATTTTCTTTACGTTACTAAAGATGGTATAATTATTTGTAGCTATGAAGGTACTCTTGATCCTTGGATGTCTTCTCTATGGAGAATGTTAAACATGATCAAACCGGAATTATTACCAAATGGCCCAGATGTTGTAATTCAAGATACAATGTTGATTGACCAACCGAAAGTCCAAATCTCATATCACAATATTGAAAATATCAATTCACATTTTTCAACTGCATCAGGTATCACAAACTCGGTAAATTCTTGGTTGGCTTGCAATGTTTTATTAGCAACTATTATGATCTTGAACAGGGTATTCATGTATATTTCTTTTGTTGTCTTCATTTTACCATTCATATGAATTTAATACGATGCATGTTAAGTATTAGCTTGCACAAAATTGGTCGATCCCTTTGCTTTCATTCCTTCATCACTGACATTTTCTAGAGTCTATGGCAAGTTATTGGCCATGCGATGCATGTTTGGATTACTTATGGTAAAGTTTTTAGAGTTATTGGTGCTTAAACTCCAAAGCTTGACTTGTCATATTTGAGCAAAAACACCTTCCCTATATTATTTTTTTTGGTGTAAATTTTGTGTTAGTTAGTGTTTCCAATGCACTGGTATACTATGGTTGAGTTATGGTTTGATTTTTCCTTCTACATTTGTACCCTCAGTGTTGATTATAAAATTTTAGTTGCTCTCTATATTTGACTAGAATTTTATAACATATGAATCTTTCAGATTTAACGAGTCCTGATATTCTTCGGAGTGCTCGTTCAATGCATCCAGGAAATTCTTCTTCTGACAGAAGTGGGCATCCTGACTGCTTTCTTAAGATGGTACTAGATAAGACACTTTACACTTGGTAGTTTTATGCTGATGGACAGTTACCTCTTGGTAGCAGTGATCAAATGTCTTAATCTTTATTCCATGCTGATCATGCAGGTGAAGAATCTTCCTTTGACCAGACCAAACTTTGGAAAAGATGTTCGTCATTTTGAATTTGAATTTGTTTCAGACGTAAGCTATCCTGTCTTTTTAACCTTATTGTACCCTTACATAGATGTGCAAAACTTGTTTAATAATAAGAGGAACGAAAGGCTTATGATGAAATTCACATGTATTACACAGTAGAGAGCTTTTTCATTTATGTATTCTCTGTGTATGTTTCTTACATTGCAACGCATTAAAATAATTATGAAGTTATTCATCTTCCTTCTTTGAATTAATGTATATGCATTTTGGGTCCCACAGGCTGTTCAGTACGACACTGGTGATGTTCTTGAAATTCTCCCCGGTCAAGATTCAGCCGCAGTTGATGCTTTTATACAACGTTGTAATTTGGATCCTGATTCACTCATCACCGTAAGTCTTTTTTTGGTAAAAGTCTTTTAAGCTTAGTTAATGTTCAATTATATTAAAAATATATTGATCTTAACATTGAACATCTTAGATTGTCCTAGTTTTCGTATTTGTGTATATTTTATTAGATTCATATTTTTATTTGATAGAAGCATCTGTAAGCTTTGTTATTAAGATATCCCCTAAATTTCAGGTGAGTCCAAGAGAAATGGATGATTGCAATGGACATGGCTCTAGAATGCCTGTAAAATTAAGAACTTTTGTGGAATTGACTATGGATGTAGCTTCTGCTTCCCCTCGGCGGTATTTCTTTGAGGCAAGATACTGTATGTTTGACTTTCCTTTGATTTTTTATTTTTAGAGATAATTACATAATGAGTAAATTGTCAATTTGGCCCTTGAATGTGAGTCTTTGTCACTCGTCACTGAATGGATCAAAATTACAAAGCATACCTTAATGTGCATTGTGTTGGTTAGTGTGGTCCTTGTATGTGTATTTTGTTAGTTAGTTTAGTCCATACAATGTCCTGAATAACGCTGACAATCTTTAAGTTTCATAATATCATCTAATACTTAAATTACCCTAGTAATGATCTTTTGATAAAAATGAAAAATATTTCTCTGAACTATATTTGCATTCGAAAGCAGATAAAAACAAACAAGGGGCTAGAAGAATGTGGTCTCTAACGACATCCTTCACTCATGTTCCCTCATCAAAAGCTAACTAAACAACAATTTAATGTCTCAGGTTATGAGCTTTTTTGCAACAGCTGAACATGAGAAAGAAAGACTTAAGGATTTTGCTTCGCCAGAAGGAAGAGATGACCTGTACCAATACAACCAGAAGGAGAGGAGAACTGTTCTTGAGGTGAGTTTAATTCATTGTTTTTTATGCATTGAAGCCTTTACTAAGTATCGGACCCTGATTAAACTTTTTCCTCTCTGATATGTTACATATTCCTTGATTCCATACTTTTGTTTTCTTGTTTGTTTCATTAAATCAATTTTACTCATTTATTCTATTTTTTCTGGGGTAAAAAGGTGCTTGAGGATTTTCCTTCTGTACAAATGCCATTTGAGTGGCTAATTCAATTGGTTCCTCTGCTGAAAACAAGAGCCTTTTCCATATCATCTTCTCAATCAGCTCACCCTAATCAAGTACACTTGACTGTGAATGTCGTGTCCTGGACAACACCTTACAAGAGGAAAAAGAAAGGACTATGCTCCTCGTGGCTAGCAACATTAGATCCCTCCAATGGTATGTACAAAAGAATAGCCACTTTTTGCAGTTTATATAACGTCTGTTTGTTACATAATCAGACTCTTAGTTAAGTAACTTTTCACGTGTCTTGTTTTATGCAGCCGTCGGTATCCCTGCCTGGTTCCAAAAAGGTTCTCTTCCGACACCATCACCCTCACTTTCCCTCATACTTGTTGGACCGGGAACAGGATGTGCGCCTTTTCGTGGATTTATTGAGGAGAGGGCATTGCAAAGTAAAACTATTTCCACTGCTCCGATTATGTTTTTCTTTGGCTGTTGGAGTGAAGATGGTGATTTCTTATACAAAGACTTCTGGTTGAATCATTCGCAGAACAATGGTGTGCTTTCAGAAGCAAAGGGTGGTGGTTTCTATGTTGCTTTCTCTAGAGACCAACCTGAGAAAGTTTATGTTCAGCATAAAATGAAGGAACACAGTGAAAGAGTTTGGAACCTATTAGCCGAGGGAGCTGCTGTTTATATAGCAGGTTCATCAACTAATATGCCTACTGATGTAACATCGGCTTTTGAGGAGATTGTATCAAAAGAAAATGATGTTTCAAAGGAAGACGCAGTTAGGTTGATTAGGGCATTGGAAAGGTCTGGTAAATATCACATCGAAGCATGGTCTTGACTCTTGAGAGTTTTGCAGGTGTCAAAGAGCAAATTGGACCCCTAGAGTCGGCCTTACATTGCAACCAGATTTTGAGGAATTTTCTTGAGATTAATCTAACGATCTACAGCCGGCTGCATTGTAAAACCAGTTTTAGGTAATATTGGGTTTCTCAAGGAGGTACTAATAATTCAGTTTTTGTAAGTCCAATTTTTATTGCTTATTAAGATTATTATTACATGTGATTTAAGGAAGTGATCTTTAGTATTACATATATACATTGTAAATACTTAACTGGTTTATGAATAATAGTATTTCATACACACTTTGCCAACAGTGATAAGAGAGAACAGTGTGCTTGCATCTGCCTCTTTTGCCAAGTCTTTTTCTCAGTAGATTTTGGTTAATTATAAATATTTCTTAGATCCATTTTCATTATACAAATTGGTGAAATTACTGTTTTTTGTTTCAATAAAGATTTTAAGTCCTATGTGCATAAAACATGGTCTTCTTCCTCGAACATTAGACACTTAAAACACCAAACATGAAAATGTTGCCATTTGTTTTACTTTTACATATTCTTGTTCTTAAGTTTCTTTTTCAATTTCAAGTGCAATGTAAAATTTTCGCTCTTGTTCACATTTGAAGGAGAATTACAATATCATTGAATTGGATGATAAATAAATAAATTAAAAAATAAAATAAAAAATACAAAAAACAAGAATTGAAGGAACCAATGTGGTTCAATCTGGTTCATCTAGACTATTATCCAATCGAGGGTCTAGTTTAAAAAAATATTGGTCTGTTGATGTGCTCATCTGGTTCTCACTGACATCATTTTCCAGTCCAAATGTTGATGATGTGCTTGCATTTTGTTTACATGTCTTCTTACCATGAAATTCACATCAACATTAGTTTGAGACCTATGTGGATTCCATCTAATAGCTTGTGAAGAAGGGTATGTTTTTTCTTTACTCAAATCTTCATTTTCTCTAGCTTCATCATACTCACTCTTATGATCATTATCCTCATCCTCATCCAAACTCTTGTATGAGCTTAATTCACCAACCATGTCACTTTCTCTATTTGCATTTTCCTTTGAAACTAATATTCTTGCATTCTCTTGTGTTATCACTCCCTCTCTTGGATTTTGACATATTTGAGATTCATCTTTAAGATCAATACTATAGTTTCTTTTTGAAATTACTGCACCCTTTTGTTTATGATTTGAGTATTTACTTATTTCAAAAGTTGCTAATTCCAAAGCTTGTAGAACAGCTTCTGCAGCATTTTTGTTCCTTCTCTGTTCCTCATTCACATCAAATAGATTCTTATCTTGAGTTACATTTTGATCAGGATCATGTTGGGTATCTTCTTCATGTTCATCAACAGATTCAACACTACTATAATTTTTGGTTTCTAGTTTATTTTGCCCTTGGCCAGCATTCAACTTTTCCTTATTTGTCAATGTAGTGTCCTTCTTAAAAGGCAAAGTAACTCCAATCTCTGAAGCATATTTCCTCATAGCATTCATTTTGATTTCCATTGTGATATATCTTGATGAGAGCCTTTGAATCATCTACATAATTAAGTCAAAGAAAAAAATCATTAGAATCTTGTGATACTTAATTGAACTCTGAAATAAATATGGTCTGAAAATATCTATATACCTTAGAGTTCACTCCATTATTTTTATGCAATTTAATAGACTGATCCGCAAATTCTTTCCCAAATTTTGAAGTCATAATCTCTTGGATTTTGTGTAATTCTGGAAAATTTCCACACCTTGATGATGCAAATATAAGGCTGCATGTTGCTTCCTTGAGATCAATGGGGCACTCCCTATTTTTGAAATTACTAAATTAGTATATTAAGATAGTAAAGTAATGCATTTTCGATAAATCTTAATTCAACTTATAGAAACCAAACCCTGATACTCATGATTATGTCTGTGATACTACAAAGAAAATAGGAAGAGATGAGAAAAACTAACTTATTATTTTCAAGTATATGAGCTTTTTCTCTTAGGACATTGCAAAAATCTTCAATAATGACAAATGCATCCAACATGTTTTGCTCTACAATCCAATGTTCTACCTGTTGATAAATAAAAAATAAAAAATGCTTGTTGAATAAAAGAGAAATGCTATTTACAAACAAGTATAACAAAATAGTGTTGATGCTTACACGAATAAGAGCTTGATCATGGTAACCAAGTTTCAAGAGTTGAGAAATGTCGTTGTGAGCATAAGAAGCTCTAGCTTTGCGATGATTCTTCAAAATTGCAATCCTAGAAATTGCAAGTAATGTTATGCTTTTCAATTTTGAAGCAAAACTCTTTCCAATAAGACCCATTTTTTTTCTCCCTTGAATGAATATTGAAAATTTGCTAAAAACTTTGATGATGAGAGAACAATGAATGAGTTTATCTTATAAGAACAAGTATATAACTTCAATGCAAGAGTTTGTGTTCAAATTTGAGTTGATTCATGAACATGTCAATGTTTGTGTTTATATAAATAAATTGAACTCTTGATAGTAGCATAAATATGAGTAAGATATGAGATTGGTTACTTGTTTTGAATTGACCTAACCTGTGCTTTTTTGTATGAATAGTTCTTTCTTACATGTTTCCTTTTGAATTATAAATTAAGAATTTATTTGCATGAGTGGGGTGGAGACCAATTATACTATGTTTATGATAATTGATAAGATCAAGTGGAATTTGACCACTTTTTCCAAGACTAGTTTCAAAGGTCAAAAATGTTACATAGTTGTTTTTTGTTTTTGTTTTATTATTATTATATAGATAACTTTATGTTTTTGTATTTGGTTGAAAAGGTTAGTTTGGTCAGCCATCATCACACGTATTTACAGTATTGAAAATATTTGTCTGGCTGCTGATTAACTAAGGAAAGAATTATGAAAGTCATGTACACACTTTGAAAATAATTTATTTTAAAAATAAATATATATTGTATTCTAACACAAGGAATGTAAATTATATTGAAAAAAATTACAAAAAAATAAGGATGAGAGAGTGGGGATAATTTTTATATTATATTCTTTTGGAAATTTTTAGTTTATATTATATGTTTCGATTAAAGTCAAGTTTGTTAACTCTTGTGACTATGAGATATTGTTTATTTTGGATGTAAAAGTCTATCATGGTTTTTCTTTGAAAAAAGGTTTATTATTGAGTTGAGGAGTGTGGATGTTGTATAAAAATTATTCTTAATTTTGATTCTCAAGCAATGTGAGACTGACTAACAATCCATTAAGATTGACTCAACCCAATCAAGACGTGTTGGTCACTAACGTACAAGTGGACTTACATCCATGAGCCCCACACATGGTACATCCATCATTCCATAAGATTTGTTGATTTGCATTCAATAACTACCTATAATCCATATCGAAGAGCTCGAAGACAGTTGTAACTCTCCCTCATATATAAGTGTGATTCTGAATCATATTCATGTACGATTCAACTCATACTTGCAAAATTTCACCTCAATCTCATATTGACTTGAGCGTTAGAATTTTAATATTTTTGTAGGTATTCTATTCGAATATCGAAGAACGCTCACCATTACACTAGAAACATCTTCATGATGATCATTTTCCCCATACCAACCATTCTCTATTCCAATAAGTAATAATAGCGCAATATGCGATAATCAATTTATTTTAATTCTCCCAATTCTCTCCAGTTTTACGATTGTAACTGTCGCACCTCGAAAAATGAGAACATGATCTAGCGAAGCGCAACCGCACGCTCGCATGATATACTAAACAGAGTCGTCACCGAACTTTATTTATTCCTAAAGGGGAAAGGGAAAATATCGATAAAAACCAAGAAAGAACGATAATGATTATGGTCATCATAACCAAATCAGGGTTCAGGAGTCGATTACGCAAGTGGAAGATATTAGCACCCCTCAAGTCTGTTGTACTCAACGAGAACCATTAGGTTAATTATGCGCGTTAGTGTTAGCTTAAAAATGTTAGGTTTCTCAATTTATTATGAGGGAGAGAAGAATATGATCAAAAGAAAGGAGTATACGTTTTTGGATTTTTTGCAACAAAGGGGACAAAATCTAAGTTTTTTATTAATGGGTCTGACAAGATTTCACAATCCTGCTCATACGTATCTCAATCGAGAACTCAAAGCACACGTAGTTCTGGGTAGAACATGTTTGTTTGTTGGTCGATTTTAGCAAAAACTATCTTGTATTAATCGCCGAGAAATATTGTTTTACCCAAAACAGATGAGGAGTTGACGTATAGAACACATCAAATGGATTTACAAATCAATATTCGAAAAAACGTCACTTATCTCAACTCAACAGTTGTGGATGAAACATTGCTTTACATCAACTTAAGACAAAATGTCTTTCGTTTTTGAAAAGGTTTTTCTGATCAATCACACGACGGCGAAAAGATGTTTGATTGGTTGAATGTATTTTTGAGCATGAAAGACGAGTATTTAGGACTTGCAAACTCTTACAACTTGGGTCTAATACTCGGGACTACGTCTGGACCTTTCACCCAGGTAATCTTTTTCTTTCAATTTTATTGAGAAAAGAAGTTTGAATATTTACAAGTGTTTTAGAGGGAAAAGACGAATGTTTATGGCTTACAAGCTCTTACAAGTTGGACCTAACATTCTGGACTACATCTGGATCTTTCACCTAGGTAGTATTTTTCTTCCAATTTAGTTATGAAAATTGTTTGAAGTGATTTGAGGGTAATTGAAATGCAGACAAATAAATGCGAGCACGCAAAAAGAAAAGAGCTTATTGTAAGAAGACCCAAGAGTAAGTCACGAGACCGAAATAAACTGAACTTGAAAGCAAATAAATTTAGCTATAAACTAACTTAAAGTAGACTCATGAGTGAATCCCTCTATAAGAAGTCGAGCAACTAAATTTATGTGTCTAAGCGATTTTCGAAAGTTAAATTGAATTTTAACTTCGAGATCACAACAGAATAAAATCGATAAAATAATTAATCAAATAATTATTTTTAAAAACAATTAATTAATTAAACTACAAAAGAAACTAATAAATTAACAAATAATCAATCAATCAATTAGCAATCTAAAAATTAATCAAAATATAAAAATAAAAACCAAAACTAAATTAAAAAAAAAAGTGGTGAATCAAAGAATGGACAGGGGTGCAAAAATCAAAATAGTTTCGGATCCAATCCAAAGTTATCACTAAACTTAATAATATCAACATATTCATTTTAAAAAGGAGCAACAAAATAAAATAAATAAATAAATAATTAAAATCAACTGCTTGTACATAGGGGGTACCACCCCTTTTCTCACTATACAAATCTTGTTATAAAGATAAAATTAATAATAAAAAAACAAACATTTTGGAAAAAACATAATTCTTAAAAAAAAACAAATCTTTCTCAAACCACCCCTTCTTTCTCTCATATTCAAAATGATACAATGAACTTTTTTTTTCAAAAACAAATAAACTATTCTCATTTCTTAAGCAAACAAAATCAAAACATTCTCATGCACATATTGAAATTAACAAAAAATATTGAATATAAAAGAGGAAAAGAAATAGACTGAGTATTAAAGCATGACTTTGAGTGACGAAGCGGCGTTGTGTTATATGGATGAGCTTGTTTTTTCATCGTAACAGTACCAGTAGGTACCGAGAGATAAAGGAGTATGTTTATGGTTTGTGTTTATGCTAGAAAATGACGAAAATTCAAAGAACTTTCTTCCAAACCATACTTTTCACTTTTTCTTTTTCTCTATTTTTGAACATTTTATTAAATGAGATATGAGAAGGAAAGTGAAATTTATGTTAGTTTTTTTTGTGAGAAGTGAGGTTTCATGTTTTGTAATGAAGAATATGTAGTTTGTGTGAAAAGGTGAGAGAGATCTTAAAAGGTGAGTGATTTAATGAGATACATGATGAGTTTTCATGGTGTTAAATGAAAGATGGTCTCATATGAGTGAGGATAAATCACTAATAGTATGTGTAGTGAAAAATAAGATTAGAGATAAAAGGGGTACGTGTATTGAAAAATGAAGATACTACAATCGAAGTCAACAATGCCACTTTTTCCTTTTCTTTTTTATTTTTTTTATTTTTTAAAATGAATGTTTAGAGAGAGACTATATAATCAAAATTAATTCGAAACAAACACATAGAAAATTCTATTTATTTATTTCGAACATTTTAACAAAAAAAGAAAAATAAATGGACTCAACATGAATAAAAATCAGGCGCAAAAGTGTCTGATAATTTAAATTGACTGCACCAAAATGATCAGCGCAAAATAAACCTCTCGGAAATATACAACTTTTGAGCCAATTTTGAAATAAAATTTGACCGGTTAAAAGACTCATACTGACCAAAATGCGACCGAAAAAGTAGTCAAAAAATTAAAACGAACACGTCAGATTAAACCACGCGAATCGTAGGTTAATAAAATTGATGTCTGCAAGATCGATCTTGAAAATTTCCGTCTGCTAATTTTACGTACATTTGAGGATTAGTTTGATCGGTCTGTCTGTAAATTCAAAAAGTTTATTATGGTTGACATTTCAGGCATTATGCAATATGAAATGCATGCTATAATGTGCAGATGATGCGAAACTCATGATTAATGTATCGATTTACTGAATGAGGGATAAAATTGGGGTATGACATTAACTACCTTCAATCCCATACTTGATGGGTGGTCTGAAGTCAATTCACGTCTAAAACGTCGTCAACGATCATAAACCTTTGATCAACCATTAAGATTCTTTAAGATAATGCTACAAAGGCTATTTCTCGCGTTGGAGAAGTCTGTCAACTATAATAGGATCTTCAAGCTTTAACGATGACTTTCTCAACCTTTGTTTCGAGAAACTCTACTAGTTCCTCCTCCACATAATCAACTTCCTCTTCCTCTTATTCCATTCATACATCTCTTGTTTCGCTTTTAACAACATATATTCAAATTTTCCTCTTCTTGTTTCCTTTTCCTCCACCAGTACATCCTCTCTAGAAACTCCAAGCCTCCTTCTGTGAACTAAACACAAACAAACTCTTCTTGAAGATTTTCAATATATTGCAACAACAAAATTTTAGTCTCCTCTGCGTCGAAGAGAACCAATAATAAAATTCCACTGAGATTTCAACACAACCACTTTTGAGCTATCTCGGTGATCATTCTCATCGATACCAGATCACAACCATCTAGAGCCCAAGAACAACCATAAGGACCTCACCTCATAATTGTGATGATCATTCTACACCACGACTCTAGCGGCATATATAACATCCACACCACCTGAGCACCACCATTGTATGAGGAAACCTCATTTTTCTCGTCATCCGCGAAGTATGCATGAGAAAAATTCCATAGAGGAACACATGACTTGTTGTCAACAGAACCCATTCACAAGAAGATTTACTTAGTGAATCATTCACAGGTCTTTGGAGAAACCCCTAAAGCTAAAGGTGTATAATATCATTATCTACCCCAGCTAGCACATATAACACATTGAAACCGACCTAGATTACTACCAAAGCATAGTGAAATGCAAACTCTTTTTGTTATCACGCCGAATGTAACATCTCACATTCCTCCTCTTTTAATTAACAATTTTGTTATATTTTATAATTAATCAAATATTTATTTATGATGAATTTAGGGTGTGGATTATGTTTGAGAATCATGATGTTTTGCACATTATAAAATTAGAAGATTAAGAGGTAAAATGTACATTTTACCCCAAAGGGTAATTTGGTCATTTTAAAATGATTAGATGATGTTCAAGTCAATTTAAGATTTATGTAAGTTTGCGGAAGAATAGTTATGTCACAAAAATATAATTATATTAGTAAGGACAAGTTAGAAAGTCTTACATGAA